>NC_042997.1:163688703-163826203 GCF_006345805.1 Octopus sinensis | reverse complement strand
CTCGAATGTATACAAAACAAGGACGGAAAACCGGACGATGTTACACGAATAAAAATACAAAAATGCGTAAAAACAATAATAATAACACAAATAAGAATACAAAAATATGTAAAAACAATAATGATAATAATAAATCAAACAATCAAACAATCAAAAAATCAAAATCAAAATCAAATCAGATATCAGAAAGCAGAACCAAAATCGAAGTCGATCAACATCAATGGAAATTGCGGCTGTGATACCAGTGCCGGTGACAAGTAAGCGAACCATCCGATTGTGGCCGTTGCCAGCGCCGCCCCGACTGGCCTCCGTGCCGGTGGCACATAAAAGCACCATCCGTTCGTGGCCGTTGCCAGCCTTGCCTGGCCCCCATGCTGGTGGCACGTAAAAAGCACCATCCGTTCGTGGCCATTGCCAGCACCGCCCCGACTGGCCTCCGTGCTGGTGGCACGTAAAAGCACCATCCGTTCGTGTCTGTTGCCAGCCTCACCTGGCCCCGTGCCGGTGGCATGTAAAAGCACCATCTGTTCGTGGCCGTTTGCCAGCACCGTCCGGCACCTGTGCGGGTGGCACGTAAAAAGCACCCACTACACTCGTGGAGTGGTTGGCGTTAGGAAGGGCATCCAGCCGTAGAAACACTGCCAGATCAGACTGGGCCTGATGCTGCCTTCTGGCTTCACAGACCCCAGTTGAACCGTCCAACCCATGCTAGCATGGAAAACGGACGCTAAATGATGATGATGATGATGATGAATAACAACAAAAACAGGATGTCACAGACAAGCGTCTTTTCGACAGGACGAGTAAATTTTTGAGCTGGCGTTAGAAAAAAGCCTTAGGGCTACAGAGAGAAAAAAAATGTGTCTTGCCGCAACGGCTGCTGACCACGAAGAGGCTAGCAATCAGTTGGCTAGTCACATGTGAGGGAAAGAGAGAAGAAAAGAGGGACAGATGAAGAGAGAAAGAAGGGGAACAAGGGACAAAGGAGGAGGAGAAGAGAGAGAGAGAGAGAAAGAGACAGATCAAAGTGGAGTGCAATGTGTGAAAGGCATAGAAATGTAGGAGAGGGGGAGAGAGACAGTGTTGTAGAGTCGTACCATTTGTTAAAGAATATATACTTATGTATAAGACCAAAAAAGGTACGTCGCCGCTTATATATATATGTAAATGTAAAAAAATACAAACTGGGACAAGAACGTGAAACATTTAGAAGACGATACAAAAAACACGGACGGGACATTCGAAGCCTTCAATCTTCAGTCAAGAACTGGATCATCTTCGCAATTTTGGCTGATTAATCTTGAGATTGCTCTGATCTGGCCAGCCCCAAAGGAAAATCTAAGCCAAGCGCATTAGATTCCTTGGAAGAAAGCCTCGAATGTATACAAAACAAGGACGGAAAACCGGACGATGTTACACGAATAAAAATACAAAAATACATAAAAACAATAATAATAACACAAATAAAAATACAAAAATATGTAAAAACAATAATGATAATAATAATAACAACAAAATATATATATTTATCATCATCAGCAGCAGCAGCATCGTTGTCTAACATTCATTTCCATGCTGGCATGGGTTTGATAGTTTGATGGGAGCTATTCTGGCTCTACGTCTGTTTTGGCATAGTTTCTAAGGCTGGATGCCCTTCCGACATGTATGTGTATATATATATATATGTGTGTGTGTGTGTGTGTGTGCATGTGTATGTATGTGTACATATATATATATATACACAAGCACACACACACACACACACACATTTTATGCACCATGAGTCCATATGTGAGGTCCTCTCAAGGTAAATAATGCAGTATTCTGTGTTCTCACACAACTTCCACATTAAGTTGGAGACAATGATTGCCTTTTGTTGCTAATACTGTTTCTATCACTATTAATTATATATATATATATATATATATATATATATATATATATATATATATATATATTATATATGAAAAACTAGAAGTAGTTAATAGTTTCCACTACCAAAGCGACCAAGTCTGTTGTTGAGGTGGATACTTTGAGAGTGTAGTGGCTAGAATAAGAATAGCCTGGGCAAAGTTCAGGAAGCTCCTACCTCTGCTGTCAACTAAGGGCCTCTCGCACAGGATGAAAGGTAGACTGCATGATGCATGTATATGAACTGCCATGCTACATGGCAGTGAAACATGGGCCATTACTGCTTGAAAGCAATGCAGCTAGTATGATCCGCTGGATGTGTAATGTCAGTGTGCATACATGACTGAGTGTGAGCACCCTGAGGGAAAAGTTGGACATAAGAAACATCAAATGTGGTGTGCAAAAGAGACGACTCTGCTGCTATAGTCATGTGTTATGTAAGGCTGAAGACAGCTGTGTGAGGAAGTGCCACACCCTAACTATAGAAGGAACCTGTGGAAGAGGTGGACCCAGGAAGACATTGGATGAGGTGGTAAAGCATGACCTTCAAACTTTGGGCCTCACAGAGGCAATGACAGGAGACCAAGACCTTTGGAGATATGCAGTGATTGAGAAGACCCGGCAATTAAAGTGAGATCACAGCCATGGCCAATGCCAATGTTGCATGATCAGCCCATTTAAAAGTACTCTTGAAGTGTCGGGCGATATGATATGCTTGAGAAGACCTGTAGAGTCAAGTAAAACCAAAATCGTAGCTGTGACCAGTGCCCCCTGATGGGCTCCTGTCCCGGTAGTACATAAAGTGCACCATTCAAACGTGGTTGATGCCAGTGCCCCCTGACTGGCTCCCTTGCCGGTGGCACATAAAAAGCACCATCCAAACATCATCGATGCCAGGTTCGCCTGACTGGCTACCATGCCAGTGGTACATAAAAAGCACTATCCAAACATCATGGATGCCAGGGCTGCTTGACTGACTCCTGTGCCAGTGACACATAAAAAGCACCTACTACACTCTCAGAGTGGTTGGCGTTAGGAAGGACATCCAGCTGTAGAAACATTGCCCGATCAGATTGGAGTCTGGTGTAGCCGCTGGCTTTCCAGACCTCAGTCAAACTGTCCAACCCATGCCAGCATGGAAAACAGATATTAAATGATGATGATATATTGAAGTTGTACTTGCCTGCCAATTTACTTGATCTGTGACTGTGTGTTAAACCTAAAATGATTGCTGTGTGGAAGATACATTCTAGCTGTTCAAGAACACTTAAATACTGTTAATTTCATTTGAACATTTATTGTTAGGTGTCAAACTTTTCATACCATGAATTGCAACCTGGTCATTGATTTGATTTCACTGCATCTTGGTCAATGTACTGAGAGTGTATTAGCTAGAATAAGAATAGGATGGAGGAAATTCAGAGAACTGTTACCTCTGTTGATTACGAAATGTTTCTCTCTCTGAGTGAAAGGAAGACTGTATGATGCATGTATACGGACATCAATTCTACATGGTAGTGAAACATGGGCCCTGAATGCAGAGGACATGCAAAGGCTTGGGAGGAATGAGACTAATATACTCTGCTGCATGTGTAATGTAAGCATACATGTGCAACAAAGTACTAGTGTATTGAGAGAGAAGTTAGGCTGGTTTGGTCATGTGATGCAGATGGATGCTGACAGTTCATAAAGAAGTGACAATCTCTCAAAGTGGAAGGAACTCATGGAAGAGGAAGACCCAGGAAGACATGGGACAAAGTACTGAAGGACGACCTCAGGATACTGAACCTTTCAAACAAGATGACAAAGGATGAGATATCTGGCATGTTGCTGTACTGAGGAAGACCTGTGTCCCAAGGCAGAAGTGTTAAGATTGCTTCCCCTGGTGGAGAGACTGCCCTGCAAGAGTCCTGTGCCAGTGCCACATAAAAAACACTCATGCCAATGTTATGTAAAAGCATGTTAAAAGCACCCAGTACACACTGTAAAGTGGTTAGCATTAGGAAGGGCATCCAGCCATTGAAACCAAGCAAAATCAGGCTGGATCCAGACTGTTACGGTTCTCCAGCTTTCCAGCTCTGGTCATACCATCCAACCCATGCCAGCATGAAAAATGGACATTAAAGGTTGATGATGATGATGATGATGATATATATGTATGTGTATATGTGTGTGAGTGAGTGTATGTTCGTATCTCATTGCCTTGACATTGCATGATAGTGTAAAATGATTGTCACTGCCTACAAGCTGTGTCATTCATTTCCAGTACTCTACAAAAGCATGTCTTGCCATGGAGAAATACTAGGGGAAGTCAAAAGTTATCTGCTAAAACTTTCTTTTGGTTGGTCACACTGCCTTCAGCATTCATGTGCTAAAAGGTGGTCCTCTGGTAGTTACATAACCAAGAATTTACTTTGATCACTCCAGTTTTCTGTCTTGTATTACAGAGTACACATGGCTGTTCTGCTGGCTGTCTGCACCAAGGAAGAACAGAGATCAGTGATCCGATTTTTCTGGTCTGAAGGAGTATCAGGGGCTGAAATTCAACATAGGCTTTCAGTACAATATGGGGACAACACTCTACCATGTAGAAGTATGTATGGCAAGACATGCATGAAGCACAAAGGGAGAGCAGGATGCTCAACAACCTCCACCACTGGCATGAAGATTCAACAAGCTTGAGAGATGGTCCTGGCAAACCAATAAGTGACCATTGATAAGATGGTATGTTCTCTGTAAATTTGTTATACAAACTCATCTATGACAAGCTTGGCTTCCATAAAGTTTGTGCAAGATAGGTATCAAGAGAGCTTATCAAAGGGCATAAGCGCAATTGTGAGGAGATCTGTCTATGCTTACTTGACTTCTACAATGATGAAAGCAAAGCTATTTTGAAGAGAATAGTCAAAAGTGAACCAGAATCCAAAAAAATAGAGTATGAAGTGGAAACACCCTGAATCAATGGTGAAAAAGAAATTCAAGACTCAAACTTCTGCAGAAAATGTGATGCTTGCCATTTTGGGGATGCAAAAGGGCCTATACCATAATATTACCTGGAAAAGGGATTTACAGTCACCAGTATAGGCTACTGTCAAATGTTGTCCAACAAACTAATCCAGCAATTGACACCAAATGCTAAAGTCAAAGCAATGTTATTGTTGTACAACAATGCATACCCACATACAGCTGTGCACACCAGTGAAGCTATCAAAGGATTGGATTTCAAGTTGTTAACAGATATTAGATAACAACATGGTTAAGTAACCATGTGCTCTTCAGAGATGACAGTCAGAGTAAAAATATGGTGACTGTTATTTGAGGTAAAAAAATTTTTGTGAAAAGGAGCAAGAGAGAGAGAACTCTCAAATTTAAAATGACCAAAAATTAAATCTTCTGATGGGGGAAGAGTCCAATTTTTGGCAACCCTGTATAAATTAACATCTTATTAAATCACCTCATTGAAGGATAGTTGACATAAATCTGCCATGACCTAAAATAACTAATACACATATATATAGTATTCTATATGAAAAATATTCAGTGATTAAGTAAATTAAAGATATTATACTGGAAAATTTTCCATGGCTGCCTTCTGTATGAAGACTATGTAGTTAAGTGCAAGTCGCCTTAATCAAGTTGGTGTGCTGAATAAATTTTTAGTTAACTCTTAACATCTTGTAGAAAATTTCCTTTGTCAAAAGATCATTCCTGTAATGATTGAAGAAAAATATCTATTGCTTATTCAACTGCTTATAATGTATTTACTTTTGGTCATATTATTGTTAAAATTGGCATTATTGATGGAATAACATTTTTGTAAAGTAAAATGTCATTTGTGTTAAAAATAATTTTGTGCATCTGTGATTGTTAATCTATTCCATAACAATAACTAAAAGCAGATATACTCAGAAAGACAATAAAAAGAGATTTTAGTAATAAATCAAAAGCATCAAAAAACCGACAAAGATATCACCAACAAAAAGAAAGGAGTTTTGCTAGATCTTTTTGTAGCTTTATATTATGAGCATTTGTAAACTAAATTATTCCCTTTATGAACTTACATATATACCCAAGTATAAATGCAAGTTCATGTGTGCGTGTGTGTGTGAAAATAAATTGAAAATATTTGGCAAAATATCAATTTTAATAGCAAACATTACAGAATGTAAATATATGAGAGAGAAAAGTATTAAAGTTTCCTTCCTTAAATCACAGAGTTCTTATCTTCCTTTAAAACAAATATAAGCTAGAATATTTTTATTCAAGTAGTTTCAGGCAATAAAGGACAGAGAAATAAATGTGCTGTCAAGAGGATTCATGCTGTACAGGATGTTAAGAGTTGACTGAAATTATAAACAAAATGAATGATTTGAAAATGAACTTTAATATTAAAAAAGACAAGAGTAGATAACTCTTGAAATGTCAGTCAAGCAACAGTTAAGTGGAGGTATGTAAGAAAGGAATGGTGGCCATGGTGACAATTCTGGACATGATTAAATTTCATTAGACCTCTTATATATATCCTGCTAGACCCTTTAGCTTCTGAATTCAAATACCACTTATGATCCGCAGGTTAAGAAGTTGACTTCGCAGTAACAAATTTCTTAGCATGATCTCATTGACTGGCATCTTGAGCAAGTTTCTTTTACTAAAGCCTCAGGTTGACCCAAGTTTTGTGAGTGAAATTGACAGAAATTGTTTGGAAGCCCATTGGTTGGATTTTGCCTGTAATTTAAATGTCCTTCCTTGTCACATTATGTGTCACATTGAGAGAACTATGCTAGCACTCAGCTGGTACTCATTTTCAGCCATGTACACAGGAGCAATGTGAAATGAAGAGCCTTGCTCAAGAACATCATGCACTACCTGGTCCAGGAATTGAGCCCATGGTATTATAGTCATGAGCCAAACTCCCTAACAACTAGACTATGTGTCTTCACACACACGTATATATTTGTATGTGTGTACATAATGGTCACTACTTTATGGAAAGTGTATTATGATGTATCAAATATACATGCAAAACATGTAGAAATACAATTATTACTAATATAGTAATTTTCTGCCTTAGTCTGAAAGACCTCATGTGCAAGTGTCAACAAAGGAAGGGATGTGCATGATACAGCTATTGAACTTATAAAGGATAGTTAGTTGTTCTTTCACTAAATGGCAAGGGTTAAGGGCTTTGTTTTGTTTTTTTGTCTCAAACTGACTGCCCTTTAATGAAACCTTTTGAAAAAATCTTCTTTTGTGGTAATATTACAAATAATGGATATGAAGTTTGGAAGGCATTTTGAAGGATATCCAGCTGTAAAAACCATGCCAAAACTGACCTCGCATGTGCTTGTGCCACATAAAAAGCACTCAGTCACTCTGCTGGGTGATTGATATTAGGAAGGGCATCCAACCATAAAACCTTGCCAAAACAGAAACAGAAGTCTGGTGCAGTCTTCTGCCTGGCCAGCCAAAGTCGTCCAACCCATGCCAGCATGGAAGGTGGACATTAAATGATGATGATAATGATGATTCCATGAATATATAATTGATTCTGTACATACATAGTGCTCTGCTAGGAGGTAGCTGGATACAAATATTTCTTAATATACTGTGTGATTTCTTGGAATTATATGAATCCTTCTTGAAACCATACAGCAACCATTGTACAGCTATATCCAGTCCAACCAACCACTGAATGCTAACAAACATATATCAATAAGCATCAGAAATAGAATACATGTATTATTCCCCGATGAACTCTTTGACAGAGCTGTACAATGCTAGAGCATGAAAAGAATACATACCAACACCATCGAGAAACCACAAAACATTAAGGAAAGAAATATTATACAGCATAACTGACCACAAACATTAATGTAGAAAAAAACTATATTGCAAAACGATTTCTCTTTCTACCCAGAAAACAAATGGCCATAAATTCCACAAGCTGTTTAGTAAACAACAGCTAAGCTACTGCTGTACAAAAAAATGTGTGTAATGCATTCACAAGCTACAGGGCAAAAGTATCGCTATGAAACAGTATGGTCCTATATCATCTACTTCATAAGATGCAATAGCTTCAAAGCTCAAGACTGTCATATTTTCTTTGGTTTTCCTTTACTGAAAGTTTCACTAACTTGAAATGCTTGTAATTTCCTTATTCAGAAGTCATTCTCCATACACATTACATACCTATTTCTTTACTACCCACAAGGGGCTAAACACAGAAGGAACAAACGGATTAAGTCAAGTATATCGACCCCAGTGCATAACTGGTACTTAATTTATCGACCCCGAAATGATGAAAGGCAAAATCGACCTCAGCGGGATTTGAACTCAGAACGTAATGGCTGACGAAATACGGCTACGCATTTCACCTGGTGTGCTAACGTTTCTGCCAGCTCGCCACCTTTTACATACCTATTCCAATGCATCCCCATCTCTTGTACATCACACTCAATTCCTTACACTCATTTTCCCCTTAATTCATTATTTACTCCAGAATTCACGGACACTAACATTACTTAGCCATTGGAACATGCTAGGTTCATTTCTTTCTAATCTCTGCTGGTCTTCTGCATTCAAAGCTCATGTCTCACTACTATACAACATTGCAGTCCTAATACAAGGATCATACAATCTGCCCTTCACTTTGAGACAAGGGACTTTTGTTGCCAGCAATGACAATAGTTCTCTGAACTTTTCCCAACTCTTTCTTACTCGGGCTTCTATACTTTCTATTAATTATATCTCCTAGGTAACAAAAGCTAACAACCACATCTAATGGGCCATATGGACAATTAAGAGAATCTTTTTTCCAGTAAGCTCATTGAACATATTGCTCCAGTGCCAGACTTTAAAATAAGGAAATGGGATTGATTCCTTCGACTAAAAATTCTTCATGGTGTTGCCCCAGCATGGCCACATCTAATAACTGAAACAAATAAAAGATATATGTATGTGTGTGTGTATATATATATATATCGTCCATCATCATCATCATCATCATACACGCATACACATACATATATACATATGTGTGTGTATATATATATATATATATATATATATATATATATATATATATATATATATATGTATGTATATATATGGTGAGAGTACAGACAAAGGTACACAAACCCAATCGTATACCTAAAATCCAATATCAAACAATGGGAAATGCAATCCAGGCAAACAAGGGTTGGCTTTAGGAAATGTAGTGGTTGAGCTAATGAACGCCATCTAGCAAGCATGCTAAAAACATAAGGAAAAGAAATATCATTTGGTATAATTGACCATAAACATTGATGTGAAAAACCTGTATTGTAAAACATTTCCTCTTTCTAATCAGAAAACATTTCCCAAATGGCCACCATTAACAATCACCCGTCCATCTTCTGTGCATACACACACACATACAAACATATATATATATGTATACACATACACACGCATACAAATATATATATGCACACATATGTATGTATGTGTATGTATGTATGTACGTATGTATGTATGTGTGTATATATATGCATGTGTGTGTATGTATGTCTATATGTATGTGTATATATATGTATATATATATATATATATTTACGTATATGTATGTACATATATACATAGTGTATATATATACACACACACATATATATATATATAGTGTATATATATATATGTGTGTACGTATATATATATATATATATATATTATATATATATATATATGCATATATATGTATGTATATATATATGTGTGTGTGTATATATATATATATAATTTATATATATATACATACATAAATATAAATATATATATATATATATATATAATATATATATATATACACATACATAAATATATGTATATATAAATATATATATACATACACTTACAATTTGTTTCTTGTATTCATAATTATTGGAAGAGTTGCAGTAAGCTGAGTTAATAGATAGTGTGTTTGTTTACCACAGAAAAATAAGCAATTCAATCTCCCTTGCAGAGACATTTAAATAAATCCCTTGGGTCCAGTTCCTATAACTGTTATGTGCTACCATTGCTTGGTGTAGGTCACTTCCATAGGCAGCGAAGCAATTGCATATTTATTTAAGTAGGTTATCTCTACTTTACTGTATTGAGTTCAAATCCTTCCTCAAACTACAGAAGAGGTGATAGAGATGACTCTGGATAGATATCTGATAGATATGTAATCAATCAGATTTATCATACTAACTAGAAATAGGTAAAATATTGATTGATTGATTGATTCGTCAGTTGACTCACCGTTTTGATAAACCTGCTTGATAATGTAAAAAAGTCTGAGTGTTAACTATTATACTTTCAATGCTCATTGCTGTTACCATTATTGTTGCTTAGCCCACAAGTCAGCCCCGATTAGATAAACCAATGATGAAAGGCATGCCAACCATAAGCATTCTGCTTTTTTTATTTTTTTTTTTTTATAGTTTTTGTTTAAGTATAGGTGCAGGCATGGCTGTGTGGTAAGAAGTTTGCTTTCCAACTGCATGGTTCTGGGTTCAGTTCTTCTGCATAGCACCTTGGGCAAGTGTCCTCTACTATAGCCTCAGGCCAGTCAATACCTTGCGAGTGCATTCATAGACAGAAACTCTAAGAGGCCTGTTGTGTGTGTGTGTGTATCTTTGTGGCTGTGTTTGTTCCCCACTACCACTTGACAACTGGTGTTGGTGTGTTTGTCCCTGTAACTTAACAGTTCAGCAAAAGAGACCAATAGAGTAAGTACTAAGCTGAGGAAAGAAAAAAATAAGAACTGGGTTGATTCAAATGACTAAAAATTCCTCAAGGTAGTGCCCCAGCATGATCACAGTCTAATGGCTGAAACAAGTAAAAGACAAAAGATATAGTGTATCCTGGTGTATATTATATAATGTAACCTTTTTCTTTAAGATGGTGCTTCCATCCATGTTCACCATTCACTGCATTTGCCTATGTTCACCCTACTCTCTGTCTTTTTCTTTTCACACTCTCATGAACCTACCCACCCATCCATTCTCTATTTTTAGTCACTATTCTGACACCTCATCTCAAGTCACTATTCTTGATGCATCATCTCTGTCATGCTTTCTTCATCTCCTGCTTGGCTGCCATGTATCTTCTCTGCATTAAAATATATGTTTTTGTTCCTTTCAAACATGGCTCAAAGCCACCTCTCTCTATACTGCATCCCACTTTGTCAAAGGGTTTTGTTTTTCCTAAGTTACTTGGTGACCTTGCTTGTGCTGCTGCTATGAAAAAATTAACATCCAGTACACTCTGTAAAGTGGTTGGCATTTGGAAGGGCATCCAGATGTCAGAACAATGCCAAAGCAGACATTAGAACCCAGTGCAGCCCTCTCGCTCATGAGAGCCTGTCAAATTGGCCACCCATGCTAGTATGGAAGGCAGGCATTAAATGATCCCAGTGATAATGATTATGTATGGTGTAGTTTGAGTGAGATTTAGTTGCTATTTCTAGCAGAAAGTACCCTCATTGGTTTGTTTAATACCAGTTTGTGGTTGAAGCAAAACTGGCCCTGTCGACATGGCATTAAACCACCTGCTCATTAGTATTTCATTCAGTTTCGGAACAAAACTATTTATTGTTCATTATGTTATCTTATCATGCTTTGATTTAATTAACAGCATATCATCATTCACTATGTACTAAATCATGTTTGATTTTATATTAAATCATCTTTGATTTATACCAGATATTCTGAGAATCTTATGTACAATAAAGCTTGTACCCTATCAAGAGAGAACATTTATTTCTGACTAATTTAATACTCTGAAACCAGAGCTAAGTAATAGCTTTTAAAACCTCCTCTTATGTGTAAAAGGCATTTACATTACAGATTGTAGTAAATCAGATATCTATAAATGAGATATATGATTGTATGTTTAATACATTCTCTTCCCAACTGTGTCGTTTTGGGTTCAGTGCTATTGTTTGGCACCTTAGGCTAGAGTCTTCTACTGTAGCCCCCAAACCAATCAAGGCCTTGTAAATGGATTTGATAGATGTGAACTGAATGAAGCCTGCTGTGTACATATGTGATTGAGAGAGAGAGTTTGTGTCTATGTGTTAAAATTCATTAGCTTGAGGTGGTCATGAACTGAAGAAAGATACAATTCTTAAAGGTTCTGTTTTTATATATAAAAATATTGAAAGCACAAGCTTTTCTGTTCTAAATGGACTTCTTAAGATCTTGAAATGTTTGAATGATTGAAAACTAACATCTCAGTTATATAACCTGGCTTCCATCCTTTCTTGTTTTAAATCCCTTTGAGGGAAAAGTAGAAAGTAGTTCAGACTTTCTTTCTCTAAACAGGAAATACTATTACAAAGCATAACTTTTGTACAAGAATTAATGCATTCTAACCATTTTAAATCCCTAAACAGTATTGTACAAATGTTGTGCAGACAGACTTTTAACTTCTCATACCCATTCTCTTCGAAATACTTACTATAATTATGAATGCCATTTTCTATTGTGTTATGAGGAAAATGTATGTAAATGTGTATTACGATGATATTTGTTTTAAATTCTTTTCATTTTTCTTTGTTTAGGGGAAAACTGCCACTCATTGGGCCTGTAGGCGTGGTCATCTGGATGCTGTGAAACTTTTAATGCAATATGGAGCCTTACCAAATTATATGGATTTCACTGAAGATCGGTAGGCATTTATTTTCACTTGTACTCTCCTTTATTGCTGTAAGTATTCATTACTGTCATTGTTCTTATCTCCTTTGATGTTTAGATCCAGTGAAAAAGAAGACATCTGCTATATGATCATCACCATTAGCTTCCACCATTCTCATCATCAGTAGCACCAGCACCACTGCTGCCACCACCACCACTACTACTACCACTATCTAGATCTTCCTTATTATCATTATCATCACCATCATCAAAAACAACAACCATTCTCAACATTACCATCTTCATAATCACTGATACATCATCTTCAAGCCAACAAGGAGCCTCTACTTAGTCAATCGACCTGCTAGAAGCAACAGCTAAATATCTCTCAAATCACACTTTATCATCTTAAATAGGATTAGAGACACTGGATATTGCAGTTATACATACCTCTCAAAAAACAAGATGGTTGCAGATGAATATTTTTGATCATGGATCTGCTGCATCAGAATTGTATTGTTGTGACCCCCTTCGGTCATGACTGACCATGGGATTGCACCTAGAAAGTTACCTTCCCAGGCACAAGTCTGGGCAAGATTGTTTATGGAAGATCAGCAGTCGCCCATCCATACCAGCCTCCTCTCTCTACGCCACCGATGTTATCCAAGGGAAAGGCAAAGGCTGATACAGCTTGGCACCAGTGACATCGCAGTTCGCGCACTCCACAGACACATGTACCCTTAACGTAGTTCTCAGGGAGTATCAGCATGACACAAAGTGTGACAAGGCTGGCCCTTTAAAATACAAGTACGGCAGAAACAGAAAGAAAGAGTGAGAGAAAGTTGTGGTGAAAGCGTACAGCAGGGTTCACCCCACCCCCACCTCCACCCTACCTGCCGGAGCCTCATGGAGCTTTAGGTGTTTTGGCTCAATAAACACTCACAATGCCCGATCTGGGAATCAAAACCGCGATCCTACGACTGCGAGTCCGCTGCCCGAACCACTGGGCCATTGCACCTCCACACATCAGAATTGACCTGCCGCTAAACAACACAACACATCATTATTACTACCAGTTTCATATCATCATCATCATCATCATTGCCATAATTAACATTATCATCACTCTTACTGTCTTCATTATTATCAGCAATCATCATCATTGTCATAATCATCATCAGCAGCAGCAGCAGCATAGTCGTTTTCATTTTCCTCTTTATTATCACCATCTCAAAACAGATGTTTCATCACTTTCATCTCCCTCGTATTTCTATTATTGAGTTTACCATAAATAATTTCTAATAATGGGTAGCGTTTAACAATTACATAGTTACTGGTTAATTCAGGAATGTCACTGTTATCATTCACTGCTATATATAATCAGTTTAAAGAACATTGAAAATGAATGAAACAACATGTAAAATATTTCTATAAAATTTTGTTATGAAACCCAAGCTGCTCTATGATGTAACCTTTCAAAGAATACTGCCAGGTGTCTTCCCTTTCTCCTTAGATAAAGGTGAATCAATACAAAATTAAATGCTATAAAAAATACTGCTAATAATTTAGTCTACTTAGTAAAACATTTTGTAAAGATTATTTTTACATTCAACTGAGAATAACTTGTAGCTATATTTTATTTAATTATATATGCATTTTTTTTTAAAGAGATAATTCATCTCTATAGTAACTGTACATTAGTGTTCATTGTATTTTGTTAAAGTTACGTTTCAGAGAATAAAGAGAAAATGGAAGGAATGGCGCCTGTTAGTGTTTTATGTGTAAAGAATGTTGTTGTTTTTGAAATAACATGTAACCCTAAGCATGTTGCCTATGAAAGAGAGGTACTACGTATTTTTGACCTCTAGCATTCATGAATGTATCTAAATGAATGCTATTCAAGTGATTGATAAAGTATTAATTATGTAGTAGACAGTGGCTTCTTGTCCACATCATAGTAATATCTTTCCTTTCTCCCTTGTAGCTACTATTATAGGCTTTATGTATTTAGCTATTTTGTATTCCATATCTGCCATTTCCCATAGATACATACTATCTATCAATTTATTTTACATGAACAGAACTTACAATATAATTTAAAGCTACAGCAGATCAACAGAAATTCAAGCAAAACTACCTTGCATTTATTCAAATTCTTCCCTCCTTATTCAAATTCTCTTTAATTCTATATACATTTGGCTTTGTTTAGTTCTACTCTCTCATAAACACAGATATATGCAGTTATTATTGTTAGTTCATTCATCATTGTCGACAATGACCAAGGACATCACATGGGAGAAGAAGATAGGGCAAGGTATGTCATGCTGTGACACAGGTCAGGTACTGGTGATCTACTAACACTGAAGGCAAGGAGTTGGCTCTAGACTTGCACAGTTCACCTTTTCTTTGTGCCCATGCAATCCTGTTCTGTTTGAAGGAGGTGGCACACTGTTGGTGTAGCTTCACCAGGCAGGGCCATTTGCGCTTGTGTTTCCCATGTGTTGTGGTTGATCTCAGAGCTCTTCAGTGTCTACCTTGCATGCACTTGCTTTCCACCAGTTTTCTACAAAAAAATCTATTGGTGAGTCATGTGTCCCACAGTTGATCAAAGTGGACTGCCCACCTGACTTATGCTCTCCTCAGCAGTGTATAAATACTCAGCAGATCAGCTTAAGAGAGGACCTCCATGTCTGGGACCTTGTTTTGTTTGGTGGTTTTCAATATCTTTTTCAAGCAGGTCATATGGAAGTGGTTCAGCTTTTTGACATGGTGTTCTCAAACTCTCCAAGTCTTGCAGGGGGTACAGTAGCATATGCAGTACAACTGTTTGGCACACCTTCAACTTAGTGGTCTTCCTAATACCTCTCATCTCCCACACTGACTCATGCAGCTGCTCAAGTGCTGAACTTCCTTTGATGAAGCATGTGTCAACTTAATCATCAATGATCACAGATCTGGAGAGTGTGCTGCCAAAGTACATTAACTTATCAACAACCTTCAGGGTTTCCCCTCCAACAATCATGAAGGGCTTTGGAAGATCATGGGAAATTTTGGCTGCCTGAATAAATTCATCAGCCTGATGTGACACTTCCATGACAGCATGCTCATTCAAGTACTGGACAGTGGAAATTCTTCTGACACATCCCCATGGAGTCAAGCAGGATTGTGTACTTAAACCTACACTGTTCAGCATATTCCCAGCTATGCTGTTGGATGCTTTCTGCAACAATGATGAAACCAGCATCAAAATCAGATCTAGGACTGGTGGCAGACTCTCTTCAACTTGCAGAGTCTATAGGCCAAGATCAAGGTGGAAGATGCAGCAGAGCATGAACTGCTTTTCCACTGCTTGCAACAACTTTAGCTTCACAATCAGTATGTGAACTGTCAAAAGGGAAATTGTATCACTGACCGAAGGGAAATCCTGAAGGTTATTCATAAGTTCATGTATGCACAGGTACATACACACTTGCATATATGAAATATTTCATCACTTGATTTATTAAAGAGATATAGGAGAAGAACCAAAGTGAAGTATATTTATTCAGTTTAGACAGAAATATGTGTGATTAGACTATAGATCTATTAAAGAGTGATTCTTATCTAAATGTTTTCTGGCCAAATAAAGGTGAGAAGATTAAGAATTTATTTCCTAAGGACAATTTTAACTATATTTTCTTGTTATGGTTGCCATCACAAGAATATTCAGAACTCTATGTTCATGGCAATCATGTGCTGTTAGTGAAAACAGAATTAACCAAGTTGACAATAAAATTCTCAAAACTTCTCAAAATATAGATAAGGCTTAGAAAGATTCCAGCTACATTGTTTCATGACAGATTGTGGAGCCAGTCTATGAATGAACTAATCTAATTTCCTTATTACTTTAATTAGTTCTGAAGATAAGTGTGCAAAGATGTTAGTATAATTAAGGAACAATTATTATCTTTACTAGTGGTAAAGATTTGGGGCTTTTTTTTTTATGTGGAAGTCTGGTTGCATGAACAAGAGCAGCATTGAGGGAGTCACTGAACCAACTTCAAAGGAGTTAATTATAGTTTGTTAGATGTAATGTAAACTTGAAAGATAGTTTTAGGTGCAAATAAGCTGAGAGTCACAGTAGGAATTTTATGTATTATTCATTGTTTGGAAGGGAAATAGCTACAAATGGATGATGCATGTTTAGCATTATGTTTACAGGCGATAGGTGTAGAAGTAAACCAAGAGTGCCCTAGGTTGGTATAGTTATAATTAGTATCTGCAACCAATGTTAGATGGGAAAATAATGTATGGAGGTATTTTATTGTGCATGTCTGTCCAACTTATGCTAAATAATGGTAAACTAATGATGGTCGTGGTAGGAATGAGAATCAGACATTGAAGCTGCTATATATATATATAGCATGGAGCCTATGAAGATGCTTTACAATGTGTTGTTTGGGGAATCATATATTTAAGTTCAGATCATGCCAAGATTGATTTCTTTGTTCTTTTCATCTCTCTATGGGTGATAAAGTACTAATGTATAGTGAAATGAAATTAACTACATCTATTCTCCACATTTCAAAAATGCTTTGTACCTAGACAAAAAGAAACACAGCAATGATGATGATGATGGTGGGGTGGGGGATGATAATAATGATGATGATGATGATGATGATAGTGGGGGTGTAATGATAATAATGACAGCATTGATGGCAGTGTGTTTACTTGAGTGTTCAAAGAAAATCAATAGAAAGCTTTAAGTTGGAAAATAGGTAAACACACCCAGTTGGAATCAAATCATGACATTTTTTATTCCCTACTCACCTGATGAACAGAAATATCATTTCTACATTCTTGGGAAATGGAATATCTGACCTAGTTTGTTTCCCTTTCAGTACTATTTTCATCACCAATGCTTCAAGTAAAGGCATGAACTCCACAACATGTTGCTTCACATTCCTTATAACACTTCACTTAGAAATCTTTACTTTTTTTTTTTAAACGTAATTTTTTTTCCACCACTCTGTTTTCTTTAAACTCTGTTTCCCTTAACACGTTTCCTATAGCTATGTTTCTTTCAACCCTATTTTTTTAAACCCATTTCCCTTAATCTTGTTCTTTCTTAACCTTGGTGTCTTTAGTTCTGTTTTTTTTTTCTTTTTTTACCCTTTTTCTTTTTTTACCCTTTTATTTTTAAAACTATTCCCTTAAACCATACTTTTCTTAACCCTATTTTTCTTAACATTGGTTTCCTTAATCCTGTTTTTTTCAACCCTGTTTTTTTCTTAAATCTTGTGTTTCTTAACCCTGATGTCCTTAACTCTGTTTTTCTTTTTCTTTACCTTACCCTATTATTTTTAATCTTATTCCCTTAAACTATGTTTTTCTTAACCCTAATTTCCTTAACCTTGTTTTACTTAACCCTGGTTTCCTTAATCATGTTTCTTAAACCCATATTTCCTTTAATATTGTGTTTCTTAACTCTGTTTCTTTTACCCTATTTCTCCTAATCTTATTCCCTTAAACCATGTTTTTCATAACCTTGGTTTCCTTCATCTGGTTTCTTTCAACCCTGTTTTTCTTAACCTTGTTTCTTTCAAGACTGATTTCTCTATATCCTATCTACTTTAACCATGTTCATCCAAACACTGCTAAAAGTGGTCAAGGCAATGAATATGTATCTGAAGCCTGTTTTATCGACTGAAACTAATTGTTCTTGTATTACATTAGAATAGCAGCACTAATCACACATAATCACTAATCACATGTTGTAGACACAATACCGAATAGTATCCAGATAAAATACAGAAAACAAAATACATAAACAAATATCTAATAACACAGTTCAGAATATTTATTAAAAGTGAATACACATATTTATAAATAATAGATGTAGCTTATATTCATACACACGTATGCATGTACACATACACACACACACACTCACACACATACATATGTAGGTATGTTGACATACCTGTGAATGTGTTAGTTAATATGTACGCTTATTTATTCATATGATAATTTTATCATGAAATTTATAATACAACAATGAGCTTTATAGAAAAGTAAACAGACAATAAATGGGTTTCTCTAAAAATATATAGCAACTGTATACCTTTAATGCAATTTATGTGCAATTTATGCAGTATGCCGGTTTATTCCATGTTAGTGGTGTTTGTGTTGGTGGGGGGCAGGGGATAAGAGGAGCTGAAATAGTCCAGTAATTACTGTCATTGATGTTTTGTGTGTGTGTAATAGCTAAATAGTGATGAGGAAGAAAGAACATCAGTTTTAGGTGTTAGTGGTTCTGTCAGGAATTCAGGTAGGAAATATGATTAGTTGAAAGTATTCATTAATATATTACATCTAAATCTTGATATTGCTTACAGCTAGTAATTTGATAACAGGAACTGATCAAATGTGTTGTCTGTAAGTCATAATAATGTTCATGTCTTGTAATCAAATAAACATCACACCGTTTGGCTGTCAGCAGTGGGGATGGTGGAGAGAAGGGGGGAGAACTTGTTGTTCTCCTGGAATACTTAGTTGGAAATTGCTAAATTCTATAGTGCAAGCTGTAAGTTGGAGCTATTTCCTAGTCTATTCCTATAACTGTTAGATATATATTCCCATTTTATTTATGAATTCCGTGGTTTTCTCCTGTCTCTCTTCTATATGATAGAAAGGTATTACACCTCTTATCATCTTGTTAAATAAAGGTCAGAAGCATACACTGCTAGTGAAATCAATAGAAGCTGTGAAAAATAAAATAGAAAATTGTAATAATTTGCTGATATTTCTAAAGCTTATTTTATTTTGTTTTATTTCAATAGCATTTGGTTATGGCAACCAGAAGGATAAAAATAAAGTGAGAGATAAAAAAATCTTCTGCTATTGAGTTTTGGAGCTAAAGTGGTTTCAATGCTTTTTTTTTTCTAGAGGGTTCTTAATACAAATATAAAGATATCTATATGTGTGCATTTATGTATCTGTGTGTGTGTGTGTGTGTGTGTGTAAAAGAGAGAGAGAGATAGTTATAGGGTGTTTTACATTATTGATTAATCTTATGATGATGAAGATGATGAGTATATATTCTTTGTGTTTGTGTACATATAACAGCATGTTCTTTGGTAGTTTTAATGTTGTTAGAATGCACCCAAAAAGCCTTTTTTTTTTGTGGTACTTAATAAAGGAAATATCTAATACTAAAAAAAAACTCAGACTCTGAAGTAACTGGTGGTGGTTTGCTTTGATATAAAAGGAATATGTTTATAATGTGATAGTTTACAAACTTATCTAAACTTACAAACTTCAAAATATTGATGCCTATACTTTAACATAAATATGATAATGATGATAATATCTCTTATTAGTACAAAGCCTCATAATTGTAGCAGAGGGAATATAGAAGACTGAATGAACCTGATACATTTCTGATATATATTATAGGAAGGATGAAGTGTGAAGTCAACCCCAATAGGATTTAAACTCAGAATGCAAAGAGATGTATCTAAACAACTAAAAGACACTTAATCTAGCAAATTACTTTGTGGAAGGTCCCTTTTAGCCATCTTAAGATAATAAGGAACTTATTGTAGCTATTACACTCAATAGATGAGAATTGCATTTAACACTTTATATATAAAATCATTTTGAGTATTGGGTCTTGAAGTGAATCATCATCACCATCATCATCATCATACGTCCGTTTTCCATGCTGGCATGGGTTGGACGGTTTGACAGAAGCTGACCAGCTGAAGGCCTGTTTAAGCTCCATGTCTGTTTTGGTATGATTTCTATGACTGGATGCCCTTCCTAACACCAGCCACTTTACAGATTTTACTTAGCTTGATGTGTCTTTTCAAGTGCAGCAAACAGCCAGGAGTCTCAGTCCCCTGTCATCTTCTCTGTGGCTCCCAACATTTGTAGATCCTTTCTCACCCCTTCGTCCCATGCCTTCCATATAACATAAGTAAGTTTCAACACCATGATCTCAGATAAAGTCACTTGTTAAACATGTACAATTCTGAAATTTAATCCCAGCCTCTACCATTTTTTCCATGGTCCTGTCCCTGTAATAATCTAGCATGAATTATTACATAGATTGTGCCTATTTGTAACATAGGCACAAAGACCTGAAATTTGAAGAAAAAGAATAGTTGATTATATCAACTCCAGTACTTGAGCAATACTTTGTTTTATCAACACCAGAAGGGTGGAAGGCAATGTGTGGCCTTCGCAGGATTTGAATTCGTAATGTAAAGAGCTGTAACTAAACACCACAAGGCATTTTATCCAACATTAACAATTCTACAATTCTGCCTAGGAAGGGATGTGGGCTTTTGAAGTTAGAACTTATACAAAGATATATTTTTTATCATCTCTGGATAATTCAAATTGAAGAGGGTTGTTTTTCGGAATAAGTCAAGTAATGTGAGTCACCATATTTATTCTTATTATATTCTACAATTGGAAGTTTCTATTCAAATTCCACCAACTTTGCTTTTAATCCTTTAGAGGTAAATAAAAGAAGCACCAGTTCAGCACTAGAGTCGATGTAATTGATTAACCACCTCCACTTAAAATTGCTGGCCTTGTGCTGAAATTAGAAAGAATTATTAATCAAAGGTTGTGTGTTTTGTAAATCCAATGTAATTGTTCAGTCTATCAGTAATCTAGCTGGCAGAAGCGCTAGCACACCGGGTGAAATGCTTAGCAGTATTTCTTCTGTCTTTATGTTCTGAGTTCAAATTTCACTGAGGTTGACTTTGCCTTTCATCCTTCCGGGATCGATAAATTAAGTACCAGTTATGCACTGGGGTCGATGTAATTGACTTAATCCCTTTGTCTGTCCTTGTTTGTCCCCTCTATGTTTAGCTCCTTGTGGGCAATAAATAAATAAGTAATCTAGATTGGTACAGCTTCCTGTCATCTCATTCTAAATATGAACTTCTTAATTTCATTGTGGTTGTTGAGCTCCAAATTGGTCTTGGTCACATTTGTGATCAAAGATATTTCAGTTATGACATCCCCACTTTTTTAGGGCTGTGTATTGCTACAATATCTAATGTGTTCTTTCAATCTTTTAAAATACAGTTTGCATGATATTTTGCTCTATTTTTAGCAGATTAAGTAACTACATTGAGGCTTCTTTTCCTCCATTTATGTAGAAAAAGAAATGTTTCAGATTTAGCAGCCCATATTGAAACAAATCCAGTTTCTCATTAATTCTGAGTTCTAGAAAAGGTGTCCTAAATATTTTTTTACTTTGCCTGATGTTGGTAGAACAAAACAAATGACAAGATAATCAAAATTTTCAAAATTTAAATGAATATAATGTAAAATTTTTAAAACAACTTACAGATCTAGATGTTGGTATTTTGGAACAATAACACAGTATGTGATAGAATTGTTTTTAATGGAACTTCCAATAATATTACCTTAATTTAGTGACCTGTCAGGTGAAATGTCACTGAAAGAGGTTGCTAGTGGATTAACATTCTTCAAGATGTTAATGGGCCTTCTGATGGTATGAAATTATCATAGATACTCTTGTGTTAGTGACTAGTAGCAGCAATCATACCCTCCTTCAGGTGTGCCATGAATTTGTTTAGTAATTTTGCAACATTTGGTTTAATCAAGAAGACAAACAGAAATTAATCAGATGCCTCTTTGTTTAAAGTCAAAATGTGGGATTAGCTATTTGTTGGAAAGGAGACACCAGATGTTGAACCAATCTCAGCATGAGCTCATCAAAAATCACTACCATATGGTGGCACCAAGCTCTCAAACATATTGATTCTTCAGCTAACTAGGAAGTTTCTATCTGGTCATTCAGCTTACAAGAAATAGCAGCAAAATCTCCCTTAAATTCCATCATATCTTCTTTTTTTTATAAAAAAAATGGGGTGGGTACATTAAAAACGTAGTTTAGATATGCTCCAGAAGATGGAATTATCACAGTTGGAATACCTTTCATCATAGGTCTGTTTGGAATAAAACTAAAGCAAGACACAGCTGGAATTCTAGCAGTCATTCCAAACTGATTGGTAAATTACTTCTGGCAATCAAACTGAATTGAATTTGAAGTTAACTTATCAGTGACATATATCTGTGATAAACTGAACAGAGTGGAAATATTGCTTTAATCTAATAATCCAGTCTAGACTGAATGATTCTAAATATTGGCTTGTCAAAAAAATAAAATAAAATAAACAGAACAGAAACAAATACTGATAAAGATTTTTGATTCAAAACAAACTTCATAGTCAAAACTTCCAGTAAGCTTGATCGCACTTGATGTATTTCTGTCACAGTGTTCTCTCTACCAGTTGGATTTGTGGAATACCTCAAGTAATCTTCATTTTTCCATAAACACAGCTGTGTCCAACTGGACTTGATCAATTATTACAGGCAAAATAACATATTTTCTATAATTTTGAAACTTAAGGCAGCAAGCTGGTAGAACTGTTAGCATGCCAAGCAAAAGCTTAGTCATTTTTCATCCATCTTTATGGTCTGAGTTCAAACTCTATTGAGGTCAACTTTGCCTTTTATCTTTTTGGGGTCAATAGAATAAGTACCAGTTGAACACTGGGGTTGATGTAATTGACTTATCCCTCCCCTAAAATTGCTGGCTTTGTGCCAGAATTTGAAATCAATAACTTTGAGACTTAGTTTTAAAAAAACTTGTATAAATTACTTTAATCCATCTTCTTATGGTAAATAATTTTTTGTTAATAAAACATGTTCAGTTATAATGTATTTTATTTATTTATTTATCTTGTGCCAACATTAAACTTCTTTGTGGCACTAATTTGTATTTATAGTTTAAAATAAATATTGATAGAATTTACCATAATGTGAAATGGTTCAAAATCAATATGATATATAGGGAACAGAGTTGGTGTCTCTGCTTTGAGCAGTTGTATGAAATCTCAATGCTTTTACTCGGTTAATGGATTCAACATTTTCTGCTGTGTTAATTTCCCCATTCATTTAATGTCATATTTCAGATTCATTAGGCACCGACATTCTCCACTGATTTGTTATACTCATTTCTTAATATTCTTCACTATGTGTCAAAATGTTCAGCTGTTGTCAACATTTGCAAACCATCAAAGAGCCACTCACTCAAAAATTAAACATTCAGAACTGGTCATCTGTTAATAAATGTAGATTAATCATTCATATTCATGGTTGGCTCTGCCAGTATAAGTGAGAATTCATCCTTGCATTTGATAATTTTGAAACAATTGCAAAGATTAAAGAAAAAGTTTCATCAAATATTTACTGTTTGGAACTGTATCATACATTCGCTGATGGTCAGGGAATTTGGGCCTTTTTAATCTAGCATATAATTTCTGCTTCTGTTGATGACATAATATTTTTGAGTAGAAATTTTTTTTGGTGGTGCCTTTTATAGATTTGTAGTTGCTCTCAGAAATTGTGCATATGTTTACTTTAGGACTTTTAAATATGAATTAACCAACTACTTTTAAGAGTTTGCAGACTTCAGAAAAGATGGCCAGAGTGTGACATTTAAATTTCTGATTATCAAAAAGTTCCTTGTGATTGTTAATTTGTTGTTGTAAATACCTAAAGAGTATAACTTCTTTAATACACAAATTATTCATGTTACTATAGAAGGTCTTGACAGAAACCATAACTTCTATAGTCTAGCAGGCATCAATATATCTTTATCATATTTCTGTGCTCTTAGATGAAACTGGTAGATAGCACTCTCTATATAAATCTTGTTATATTCAATATATTTGATGGAGTTTAATGCTTAAGCTTTATAGCATTGGTGACATTTTTAATTAGATATTTTGATAGTGTGCTAATTCTGCAGGGATTGCAAGCCGATTTTTCAAATAAGTAAGTTATTAGGCAAGGTTCTAAATGAATACAAAATATTAACCATTCATTAACCACCACCACCCTTCATGCTGTAGATCTAATGGCATTGGTCATATATTCACTTAGATTAGGACTCTGAAATAGCAAGTATTACCGAGGCAAGTGATATTTTAGTTTCACTATTGTCAAGTGTGTTTTATCTAATTAGAGACAAGTATTCTGTGAGCCATTGTTTTTTTTATAAATACATAATTTATATTGAAGTAAAACTGCTATAATGGTGGCAAATTTACTGAGTCATTTGAATATCAGGTAGAATTCTTTTCAATATTTGCACTGATACTCTGTGTTCTGAGATCAAATCCTGCTAAGGTTAACTTTACCTTTCATCTTTTCAAGGTCAATAAGAAAGTACCAATCCAGTGAGGTGCATGGTAATGCTATAAGAATATTGGATCCAATGTGCTCCAGTACTTGTTCCAGTTTCATTCATTTTGTGTCAAAAGCACCCAAAAATTACCCTCACCAACCTACTGACATAGTGTGACAACTAAGCCAAATTGTCAAAGATGATGTTAGGTAGAGTCAAGAGAGGGGTTTCTCCAGCTGAAGCAATGTGTGCCTTGGTGATTGAATGAACTGATGAACAAATGAAAACTACTGTCTATTTCTAACTTTCTCATTCTTGTCTCCAACAATCAGAAGCTCTGTTATTTGACTCCCTCGCACAGTTAACTTTTTCACTTTATTTCTGTTTCCTATCATATGCAGTCATGAGTAACCTACCTCATTTTACTTTACTCTCTGTTTGCCATTAACTTTACTTGTGGCTTGGCTTTGACAAAATAACTAATACCAGTTTTTAAAATGCATACATGTTCTATTAGTTACAACCCATTATCTGTTTGTATGCACTGGACTTAGCAAGCAAATTATATTTGCAGAGAAATAAAAATAATAATGAATTACATGCAATATTTTCTTCTCTTTTTTATTTAATACTAGACAAAACAAATA
Organism: Octopus sinensis; assembly: GCF_006345805.1. Lineage (NCBI taxonomy): Eukaryota > Metazoa > Mollusca > Cephalopoda > Octopoda > Octopodidae > Octopus > Octopus sinensis. Next base: position 163,800,770 of record NC_042997.1, on the reverse strand, counting down.
AACCTCTTCTGATGTTGTTGATAGAATAATCAGTAGCATAGCATGGGACACTAGTGTTCAGGACAAGGCAAGTATCGTGGGGAGGGCATGTTATTTTTTTTTAGTATCACTTTTTTTATTTTTAGCTATTGAATTTTTGTACCCAGGTTAACTATTTCTGTAGCCAAGCCCATACTATGCCACTGAGCATAATTCAATAAGCTCATGAACGGCACTTAGTTTTTGAGTACAGGTTTAAAACAACACAGATATTTAACATCAAATATAACATTTCAATCTGCATCATCAATCCAAGGTGAAGTTTACATTAAAGTGCAAATAAAAATGTGCTTACATATGTCAGTTAGATAATTTGGGCTGTAAGAGAAGGGTTATAAAAAATATTCAATACTTGTTTGCATATTTCATAAAGTCAACTGAACGTGTTACAGAAATGTACATACATATTTTCTTGTTTACAAAGTCAAGGTGTTTACAAGTAGGTAATGGCAGTAGCAAATAAAAAACATACTTGTTTTTAAAACTGGTAAAAATTATTTTTTAGAAGCTAAGCCAAGAATGAAGTTAGTATGTAGCAAAAGAGTAAAGTAAAGCAAAACATGTTACCAATAGCTAGGGATGGGAAAGAGACTTAGAGACATAATACAAACTGCTACTTAAATGAAGCAGAGAATAAACTGACAAAGCTTATCCATGGCTGTCACTGACAACAAAGAGAAAGTCAGAAAGAGACAGCAGTTTTATTTCCATTTAGATAGCTAAAAATGGCTCACACATAACTAGTCTTTGATTGGCTAAACTGGCACATGTGACATTTGGAAACTACAATGTCATCTGTATAAGGTCACTAATCTTTCCTTATTCTTTTCCTCAAATACTTTGGTTCCTCATTAGGTATGGGAACTTTTAAATTGGCAATCTTATCATCTGTTACTGTATTTTTATTGTGATTCGTCTTATACATGTACAAAGATTTAGCACTTGTTGGTAAAGCTGAATTTCAATTCAACAACTCTTTATGAGCTGCTTTCTTGCAGAAGTTGGTGTAAATGTTTCATTTATTACTTGCTACTGGAAATAAGGAAAAGACATCTTTATTATGTTTGGTATTCCGAGTAAGATGAAGCAAAGATGCAGATTGCACATAGAAAAACATTTGAAGAACAGATAGATTCAAAGGTGGGTAAAAGTGTGGTGTTTAAAAATGAGAAGCAGTTAAAAAAAGAGGGAGAGAGATGAATGAGCTACTATTATTCTGGATCTAGAGAGAAGTGAGGAAATGTGAAAGGAGTATGTGGAGAATTAATGGAATGGCAATATAGAAAACAATGTAATTCTAGGACAGGCATAAGAGGTAACTGAGAAAAAGTTGAGGAAATAAGTGTAATGAATAGTACAAAAAGAGGAAGGTCAAGAGTTGATGTGAAAGATTTTGAAGAAAATGACTGAGATTTGTGGATTGTTGGTGAAAGAAGACCTTATTACAGAAGATTGGAGGTTGAATACTTTCACTTATCTCTCTATAAGAGTAAAACCATCCCCTTATAGGACAATAAAGTTATTGAGGGATGGAAAGGAGTTGGATAGAAAGTTTTAGAAAAGAATAAAGAAAAAATGAACATCAGTGTCATACTATTTGGATTTTTGTTAGGAAGAGGAACAACTCAAGCAATTTTTATTGTAAGGGAGTTACAAGAGAAATGCAGGGACAAGAGGAAATTGTTTTGGGTTTGTTGATCTGGAGAAAGTTTTTGGTAGGGTTCCACATGAAAGGTTGGCATGGGTAATGAAAGAGTTATGAGTAAAGTAGTGATATCAATACATAAGAGAAAGGATACATCATCATCATCATTATTTAACGTCCGCTTTCCATGCTAGCATGGGTTGGACAATTTGACTGAGGACTGGCGAACCAGTTGTAAAGATAAAGCATGGGGACAGTGATGAGTTTGAAATGAATGTTGGAGTGCACTGTGGTCAGTACTTAGCCCGTTACTATTATATGTAGTTGTGATAGAGGTGCTGGTTTGAAGCAAAGAGGGGATTTACCATGAGAGCTTGCTGGATGCAGATGATCTGATATGCATAGCAGAGTGTATGAATGGATTGCGGGAGAAGCAGAATAAGTGGAAGGAATGTAGTGAATATTAGAAGGAAGAAGGTAATAAAAAATAGTAAACATGTGGTAAGGTAGAAAAAAACAAAACATGGAAATGGCTATGTTCAGTGAGTAGGAAGAGTGTTGGATTGAATTCCATTAAATGTACTATATGCATTGGGTGGGTTCATTGAAAATGTAGCAGTGTGAGAGGATTATTCATTCATGTGGCAGCTACATTTCAGTGTTGAGGGTTGATTTGCTATAAATCCTCTGCAGGTTATCTCATTGTCTGTTAATTTCATCCCAAATTAATTACATCATGTGCCAATATATCATCAGTTAATTCATCAGCATACTTTTTATCTGCAGATAAATACATCACTAAGCATTATTAAAGGTTTTATCCACAAAATAAATACATCACATTTCATTAACAAAGAAACAGAAATTCAAAGATAAAAAATTCCAGCTGGATGGGAATTTTTAGAAATTTCAAAAAACACAACAATCAAGAAATGCAGTAATAATCAGTGAAGAATGGTAAAATGAAATATAAAGGTTGTGTAGCAACATAAACTCAATGAATAACAAAATCACAAAATACTTGATTATTTAAGAGTTGTTGCTCTTAAATATATTTTTAGGCTGTTTCTTCTTTATCTCAAAAGTGGTGTTATCTTCAAATTGCATTTATTTTTATTTTTTTATGATTCTATTTTCAAAACTGCATTATTTTATTATTCTGTTTCCAAAAGTAATTTTCATTTTGGTTTCTTTGTTTTAGTTTTTAATCTATATATTAAGTAAATTGTATTAATAACTTTTTGTCTTTTCTTTATTGTTAGTGAAATGCAACTTATTTACTCTATGAATAAAAAATTTAGCTCTTGAAGTCCTGTGGTGCTTTCTCTATATAAATTCTCTCAAGCCTATTGGAAAGTAAGAAATTCTAATGATATGCAGTCACTCCAGTGTAAAAATTATAAAAATATAGCTATTACATGAATTTTGATAAAAATTTTCAGCTACAATATAATGATCATTGGTGTTCATTGTGAATACCATTTATACTTGTTGAATTTTTACCTTTGTCATATTAGATTTTGCCTGCCCAAGTGGGTTAAAAGCAGTTAAGTTGATTACCCATGGGTATTTTCACATAGATTTACATGATATCAATTCCTGGTTATTAATTTCCAATCATAGATCTGAATTTGTGCTTCAGTTAATCTTTGTAACTTGGAAGCTGTGCAACTCCCTTTAGAAAAAGCCTTACAAGATATACCTTTATCATCTCCATTCAAATGTTTTGTAATGCCCAACAAATTAGTATTATTAGTGTACAGAAAGGATGTTGTAAAGGGAAGTGGCTAGGTCAATTACTGAGGAAGGTTGAAAGCAAGTGAAAGGACTAGTAGAAATGAATGTGGAAGTAATGGAAGAGGAAGACCAAAAGAGACATAACTAAAGATAATGGAGGAAGAAATGAGGATAAAGATGTTGGTGAGTGGTGATGTAGAAGATAGGGCATGGGGTCTGTAAGAGTAACTTTTGTTTTAACAAGAAAAATAACTTTAAAATCTTTTGTTATTGTTTGGTGTTCAGTGTCAGGTTTAATGTAGCTGTCTGCATTATCAAAAACATAAAAGTTATTTAATTCTTATTGTTAATAAAGGGTTTGCATAAGAGAATTTTGTATGTGTATTAAGGGAAAGGTACTGGAGCAGTACTAAGTATCTTTCATTCCTGCAATATCAACAATCTCATAGCTTGTTTGTATTTGCATCTGCTGCTGTGCTTAGAAGTTAGTGTTGCTCACACTATTTACATAGTAATAAAGCTTAATAGGAACCAGCTAATTTTTCATGTAGTATTTATTTTCTTATACAATTCTATTTACTTGTAAGCATTACCTGGTTTGTTGGTCTCACAAAACAAATATTTGTATTAAAGAAAAAAATAGCTGCGAAAAGATATTTGCTTCATAAAGTGATTATTAACATGGAGTATCTTTTTGCAAGAATATTTGAATGTATGTTGTTGTTGTTGGTAACCTCAGGTCTGCTCTGTTTGATCAGACCTGTGATCAATAATATTTCTGTATGAATCATCAATATATCCTTCATTTTTAAGATGATCAGATGTGATTTGAAAGATAATTGGCTGGTATTTCAAATGAGCAAATAGAGGCTCTCTTGTTAGTTCATTTTGAAACTGTAAGCTACATTAATAGCACCAAAAGTCCTTCTAGAAAGATTTCACTTTGAAAACAGGTTGCATCAGACTTATGTAAATAAGAATATCAATATCATTGTTGAATATTTTAATTGTATGAAGAGCATCTGGATCTGAGTATAAAGACAGATATGTGAGGTTCTTATTGTGTAGCCCTTGGTCAGACCTGATTCAGGCAGACTTATAATTAAAGACAATCCGGCTGTCTTTTTGTATACCAGGGACTATGCTGTCCAATAGGTTTTCCCCATTTTTTAAGGTGGCAGTGTGTAATTTTAGAAGCATTAAGCTCTTATTTCTAACACATAGAAACTCTATCATTGATTCTTAACTATGTAAAATGGTTACAATTTGTGGTCAGTTTAAAAATCTTGCAATAGAAAGATTGGCAATAAAACACAGACTAGAAAGAAATCCCAAGTTAATGCAGTTTTTGAAAGAAAAATTGGGAAAATGATCATTCTGAGAGGGTTATAGAAGGGGCGGGTAGATAAGGGGTTTAGTTGGGTTGGTTTAGAGAACCAAATATTATTTAATTGAGCCTTAGTAAAAAAAAGTGTATAAATCTGAAGAAACCTCTTGGGTCAAGACAGTCACTATCTCCAGTGTTTTTTTGTTTTTTTTTTTGGTGAAGAGTTGTTTGTTACTGCACACTGCTTTTTATTCAATGTTTTTCAATAACATGCATTAACTTTAAATTGATCTGACATTGATGAGAAATAGAACATGATTGATGTTATATATATTTTCCATTATCTATCTGTCTGTCTTTCTTTCTGTCTGTCTATCTATCTGTCTGCTTACTTACATTCCTACATACTTACATATCTGTCCACCTACCAATCTACATACATGCATGTATTCCAATCTATCTCTCTTTCTCTTGCTCTCTGTCTCTCTGTCACTTTCTCTCTCTTTCTCTTTCTCTCTCTGTGTATGTAGGTATAATATATATATATATATGTGTGCATTCATACATACATACATATGTGTGTTGTGTGTGTGCATACATATATATGTATGTGTGTGTGTACATATACATACATACATATATATATATATACATGCGTATAATAAGGGATGACCACTTTCTTTGTAGTTAGATCGTAGATGATCTTATTCTAGCATATTGGATGTATATATATATATATATATATATATATATATATATACACACATACATACATATATATGCATACATATATCAGTGTATGTGTACACATGCCCACACTTATCTACTTACTTAGGTACATATTTGTCTACCTACTTACCTACCGAGTTACCTTTCTCTACCTGTATATCAAATAGAAATGTCCCATAATTTTCCAAACCCTGTTAGGTCACCTCACTCAGATTCTTCGTGCACGAAGCGTGTCAAGGTCTTGTTTACATGTACAAAGTGTAATAGAAATAAAGCCGTGAGGAATCAAATCTGTGATGCAGCTTACTTTACCAAGGGCTTAATGCCACTCTCGTGTATTTGTGTGTCTGCACACAAAAACACACACACACACACTTGGACACACACACATACATGTGTATAATTGCATATGTATATTTGTGTATATTTTTGGTATGGGTTTTTTTTTCCCCAAGAATTACTTTTATTATGCTCACATATATAAATCTTGTGTGTAGTTGTATGCAAATACACACACACACACATATATATGTATGTATGTATTTATGAATAATTATATAAAAGTTAATATTCCAAACTTCTTTTTAATACATTTATTTATATTATCTTATATCTATATCTTTTCATGCTTGAACTTTTAATTTTTCAATGTAAATGTATATTATGCTAAAATGAATATTTTATGCAGTCGTATTATTTATATTCATTGATGTACATACAATCATATATTCCCTTTCCTCATTTTAGTGTGTATATATATATGTATTTGTGTGTGTGTGTGTGTTCGGATACGTTTCGAAACCTGCAGTATTACCATTGAGTATTATTTTGTGCATTCATTTCACACTTCTGTTTGTTTATATGCTTTAGTTGCTTGAATGGGAGTCAGTATTGTAAATATGTGTGTGTGTGCGCTTGTGTGTGTGTGTGTATGTGTGTGTAAAGCACTGAATGCATGTATACATGTGAAGCAAGGGTTGGCCTAAATCTGTCTATTAGTTAGATGAATGTGGTGTAAATATATCCCCATCGCTCTTACTTTCAGAAAGAACCATATATTCAAGTAGTTTTGATTTAAATTTCGAATGACAAGCACCAGATCAATAAAGCACATAGGATAATGTCTGCTGTTGATTGTTGGTTGTGGTAAGCTGCAACTATGCCGGCATCGAGGTTGCAGTTGTGAATGGAGACAGCCAACTCTCCTCCGTAAAACTGATACAGGGGTTGTGGTGGTAGGGTGGGGGAGCGGTGGCTGGTGTTGGGGAGGAGTCTAAGTTTCCGCTGAAATTCCACTGTGTTCTGTTTCATGAAGTCTGTTCAACTGCATAACAAGAGTTGAGGATAAGGAAATCGGATTTGCTGACTAAATGTAGTTGTTAAAAGAATCTTAAGCCATTACTTCAACATCATCGTCACTATCATCATCATCATCATCATCATCACTACCACTGTCATCACCACCACAATAATCATCATTATTATTCTCAGTGTAATGATAACCATTCTCATAATCCTCATCATCATCAGCATCATAAAAATAATATTGAGATGAGTTTTTTTTTTGTGAGTGTGAGTGTGTGTGTTGTTTTCTATGAGATGTACAGGTTTTGGCAGTTTCAGAGAAAACTAGGGTTTGTCAGACTTGTAGAATGTTTAATATGGCTGGTGGAAAATTCTTCTAATGTTATTCTAAGATTCTTTACCTACTTTGGCTGTTTCCATTACTTAATAATTTTGGCCACAATGTGGAATTACTTATCTCTGATTCGTAGATTTAGTTATAGAAAGAAAGGTAAATGTGTTTTTTGAGAAATTAACTAGAAACAATTTATTTTCGATACTTGATATACAAGGTAGGGTGCTTTACAGTATTTATTCTGATGCTGTGTGCTCTGAGTTCAAATCTTACTGAGGTCAATTTTTGCTTTTTATCCTTTTATGGTCAATACAAAAAGTTACAATTCAGTGGGTAGGATGAGGGGCAGAACTGTAAAATGGTTGGACTAGATACTTTGTGGTATTTGTTTAAGTTCTTTGCATTCTGAGTTCAGATCTTGGTATGACCTGCTTGAGAGGTAGACTTAGTTGGCCACCCAGATTCACACCACCATCTGGCACCCTGTATACCTCTATTGCAAGCATTCAGGCCAAATTTCTGGTTTGAGGATAGCTTCGTCCTTCCCTCTCTCCCTCCCATAAATCTAGGAGGCCTTGTAAATGAACATGGCCTCTGCTTTATCTACTGAATAAAAAATTAAAAGAGCTAAAATGGAGATTTTGTCAGAAAATTATATTCTTGTGTAGCTATGTTAATTTTCAGGCATGTTGTTGTTCGGTCCAAGTCAATCTTAATCAAGAACACCTGTGATCAAAAGTATTCAACTTGTGACCATCCATCTCTTTATTTCCTTATCTTATTTTTCAAATACTTATAATAGGTACAGGTGTGGCTGTGTGGTAAAAAGTTTGCTATGTAAGAAGTGGCTGTGTGGTAAGAAGGCGGCAAGCTGGCAAAAACGTTAGCACGCCAGGTGAAATGCTTAGCGGTATTTCGTCTGCCGTTACGTTCAAAGTTCAAATTCCACCAAGGTCGACTTAGCCTTTCATCCTTTCGGGGTCAATAAATTAAGTACCAGTTTAGCACTGGGGTTGATATAATTGACTTAATCCGTTTATCCTCTCTGTGTTTAGCCTTTTGTGGGTAGTAAAGAAATAGGTATTTCGTCTGCTGTTACGTTCTGAGTTCAAATTCTGTCGAGGTTGACTTTGCCTTTCATCTTTTCGGAGTCAATAAATTAAGTACCAGTTATGCACTGGGGTCGATGTAATCGACTTAATTCCTTTGTCTGTTCTTGTTTGTCCCCTGTATGTTTAGCCCCTTGTGGGCAATAAAGAACTAAGAAGTTTGCTTCCCAACCACATGGGCCCAGGTTCAGTCACACCGTGTGCAGCTTGGGCAAGTGTCTTCTACTATAGCCTCAGACCAACCAAAGCCTTGCGAGTAGATTTTGTAGATGGAAACTGAAAGAAGCCCCTCATGTGTGCGTCTTTGTGTCTGTGCTGGTCCCCCACTTTTGCTTGACAACCAGTGTTGGTGTGTTTACATCTCTGTAACTTAGCAGTTTGGCAAAAGAGACCAATAGAATATGTACCAAGCTTAAGAAGAAAACAAGTACTGGGGTCGATAAGTTCAACTAAAATCAAATTCCACAAGGTGATACCTCAGCATGGTTGCAGTCTAATGACTGAAACAAGTAAAAGATAAAATAATAATGATAATGTACTTATTGTGCTCAAGTGCTCTACAACTCATCAGAAAAAGTAGTTAAAAGTGCATGAACCGCACATAGAATAATGCACAGGAATGACTATAATATTTAGCATTTAAATTGGTCATAACTGGCCCAAATATTCTACCTGCTTTGTGTTCAAACTGGCCAGATGTGGCCTCTCACACTTACTCTACAATCATCATCATCATCATCTTTGTTTAACGTCCGTTTCCATGCTAGCATGGGTTGGACGATTTGACTGAGGTCTGACGAACCAGATGGCTGCACCAGACTCCAATCTGATCTGGCAGAGTTTCTACAGCTGGATGCCCTTCCTAATGCCAACCATTCCGAGAGTGTAGTGGGTGCTTTTACATGCCACTGGCACGAGGGCCAGTCAGGCAGTACTGGCAACGGCCAATCGCAGATGGTGCTTTTTATGTGCCACCTGCACAGGAGCCAGTCCAGTGGCACTGGACTGTTTTCCCTGTGCCACCAGCACAGGTGCTAATGGTGTTTTTTTCTTTTTTTTTACAATGTCATTCTAAAAATAAACTACTACATCATCAAAATCTTGAAGCTATGAGATAATACATGAGTAATTCAAAACAATGTGAATAAATAAATGTTACAGAATAATCTGAACATGAAATGGTTAAATAGTGAATTTCTCTGGTTATTTTTTTAAGATGACAAGAGTGTGAAAAGTGAGAGATTTATCTGTTATTTCTAACAGATCCTTTGACTGCATTGAGGTGTGTGTTTGCATTTGTAGTTTGGAGTAGCTTTAACACATTCCCGAAAGTCAATGAGAAACATTAAGACTGATGAACAGTCAGAAAATTATTGGAGATTATAGGTGTATGGAGTTTTATGATAGGAACTAATCAATCAAAATAATCCCTTTGCTGTAGGGGAGGAGTATCTCACTTTGATAAAATATATTCTTTATGCTTCAGGTAAGATCAAAGTTTTATATTTCATACTCCAAACTGATAAACACTTTCAATTTCTGATATTTTATCATTTTTAACGGTGAAGAAGAGGCATTTAGTGAGGAGGATTTGGTGGCACTGGCGGCTGCGGCGGCGGTGGTGGTGGTGGTGTGGTGGTGGTGGTGGTGGTGGTGGTGGTTGTTAAGGTAGATTGGATATTGATATCTATGGTGGCGGGGTGGTGGTGGTGGTGGTGGTGGGGGTTGCTAAGGTAGATTGGATGGTGATATCTATGGTGGTGGTGGGGTGGTGGTTTTAGTAGTAGTAGTAGTAGTAGTGGTAACTGTGATAGTGGTTATGGTGTTGTTTGATATGAAATAACCTAGATGTGCAGTTTCTGGAAAAAGTAATGTTTTTTTCTCAGCAAAGAGAAAAACATATTCCTACTCCTAACTTTCTGATATTGCCATAGCACTATTTTATCTACCATCCATCCCATCCCCATCCTCATTGTCATAAAACTAATATCTCACACCCAAGTGCTGTACTGTCATAGTCATAACCCTAATACACCACTCCCCACTCTGCTATACTGTCACTGTCATAGCACTAAAATACCCCTCCCCACCACATATTGTCATAGATCTGATATATATCTTCCCCTCTCCCATGCCATACTATCTTTAATGAATCACCAATATTTCCCCCTCTCCATATGCACACAACCCCCAATATCATTGGGCTTACTAGTCTTAAGGCTGTACAACACAAGCCAAACAGGAAACCTCTATGCAAGTCACACAAGCTGCTAGAAACAGCACCTAAATCTCCAAAATATACACTACCATCATTATCATTGTCTTCTTCTTCTTCTTCTTCTTCTTCTTCTTCTTCTTCTTCTTCTTCTCTTCTTCTTCTCCTTCTTCTTCTTCCTCCTTCTTCTTTCTTCTCCTCTTCCTTCCTCTTCTTATTCTTTCTTCTCCTCTGCCTTCTTTTTCTCCCCCTTTTCCTTCACCTCCTCCTCCTTCATCTTCTTTTCCTTCTCCTCCTTTCTTCTTCTTCTTCTTTCTTCTTCTTCTTCTTCTTCTTCTTCTTCTTCTCTTCTTCTTCTTCTTCTTCTTCTTCTTCTTCTTCTTCTTCTTACTGCTGCTGCTGTTGTTGTTTAAACCCCAGTTCAATCCTGATCCAACAGACCTGTCAATAAAGACATCCCAGCCATGACCATTTTGTCATTTGCTTTCAGATATAGTGTATCTCAAATCTATATTATCCAATGTATAATATCTCTTAAAAGAAAGTATAGTTTCATCTGCTTAGAGACAGAATCTTCCAGTTATACCATGAGTTCTTACCTCATGAAAGCAATCATTTTATATTATACTATTGTCTCATATCCCTAAACTACACACACAAACATATTTATATCCACTGATTTCATTAGGTTTCTCTTAAAGTATGTTTTATTGTTGACTTTCATTCCTTATGCCTTTCATATCTTTTATTTAGTGGCTGCCAATTACTTTTAAAGCTGGTCATTAATTGTATATAATATCACATGAAACTCTCATCTATCTCTTGACCATTATCAGTATCCAGGTGACACTTCCTGAACTAGCTTTCCTCTGAACAATCTATCTGTACTGACATGGAATCTCCTCTTCCTTCTACACACCTCTCTTACCTAGATTTTAGCATCAATGGCTTCTACTCTATCCCTGCTGACTTCATGTCTTTTTTATTTCTTCTATCCCCACCTGCTGACTTCATGTTTGTTATATCTGCTGTTTCCCAAACTTTTATAGTCACATCTGCTATCTGAATATCTCACTTCCTTCATTGAAGTCATCTCTCTTTCTGAAGTCAGCATGTTTGTATATATAATGGATGAACAGAATTCCTTCTGGAACTGCTGGCTCAGAGACCAAATTGTCAGGCCATCTTTGACTCCCTATACTAGTTTGTATCCATTTCTATATGCATCTCTGACACTCAAACTAGTGTTAGTTTGTTTAGTGTGTACTAAACAAACTTGATCTGTTCCTCATCTCCAAACCTATATATTATTGTTACAGAATACACTGGATCATCCAGTGTATTCTGTTTACATAGGCAACATACATCTCCTAACAACCAATAACTTCCCTCCAAAGCCTCTGCTCCTTCAAGTCAGCTATTCAGGAGATTTTCAACCCTCTGCCAATATGCCTGCAGGTCTATCTTCCTTTGTGCATCCTTTAGTCTGTAAGCTCTCCTGTCAACTACTTGTTGCAAAACCTTGTGGTTCTATGCTAAAATGATCTCCACTAATTTTATCAAAAATGTCTCTGTGTAGTAAGAAGCTTGCTTCCCAACCTCATGGTTCCAGATTCAGTTCACTGTGTGGAACCCCAAGCATCTTCTACAGCCTCAGGTCGACCAAAGCTTTATGAGTGGATTTGGTAGACAGAATCTGAAAGAAGCCAGTCATAAATGTGTGGTGTGTGTGTGTGTGTGTGTGTGTGTGTGTGTCTTTGTGTCTGTGTTTGTCTCCCACTCCCCCACTACTTGACAACTGTTTCTGGTGTGTTTACTTCCCCGTAACTTAGCAGTTCAGCAAAAGTAACCAACAGAACAAGTACCAGGCTTTAAAAAAGAAGAATAAGTTCTGTGGATGATTCATTCAACTAAAAATTCTGCAAGGTAGTGCCCCAGTGTAATGACTGAAATGAGAACATGAATAAAAAAATTTACTACTAACTTCACCTCAAATTTCACACTGTATATTCAATGAAATTCCTCCTAAACTTTATTTCAAGCCTCACACAACATACACACAGTTCAAAATCCCATCCAGTCATTCTAAACCAACAAGGCAACTGGTTTCATATCATTCCATATCTATTCTTCTCAGTAAGCTCTTGATAGTTTCCATCCTTATCAAACACTTTAACTCCTCCTCTCTAATGCTGCAGGAGTCTGAAAACATGCTACATATTACACTGTTTCTAAGAATGGAAACCTCTTTGACCCAGCAATGTATTGACTTTTCACACTGACTTTCAGCATCTCAAAGCAAACAGAAACAAATCATCGACAGTCACCTCCTCCATCACCCCACCACAGGCATCTTAGTCTTTAGTCACAATTTGCAGTACAGCTTCCAGAGAACCAGAGATTTACTACAACTCAAAAAAGTTCATTTGGCAGTTTGGCAATAAACTCTCACCATTACTACAATTACTCTCCCACAGACATACAGCAGTTTCTTGTCTCTGACTCTTCTATTGCTATTACAATAGTCTCTACTTCATTGAACTAATGAACTAAACACCTACTCCACATCAACCTACTTATCCTTGCCTCTCCTGTCACCTTTACTGAATCTCATCTCCTTCACACAACAGTAATTATGTCACCCAATTTTCTCTCTGCAATTTTCTGAAATTCCCCGATCAACATTTTTCTTACATATATCATCAGCAAACACATGCACACACCAACTCCAATTTGCAAAAGCCAGTTAATATATATAAAAAGAATAACTCATGGTGGCTTGATCATTAACCTTCCTTGTGCTGATTAAACTTTTGCTTAATAACATGTGCATATCATATGCAAAACTGTTCTTGCAACATATTTCTATAAGTCCAGTAAAAATAAACCATGTGTACTACATCATATAAGTGTAGAGGCACATGGCTAAGTGGTTAGATTGTTTGGCTCATGATTATAAGATTGTGATTTTGATTCTTGGGTCAGGCGGTGCATTATGTTCTTGAGCAAAACACTTCATTTCACGTTGCTCCAGTTGACTCAACTGGTAAAAATGAGTGACTCTGCGATGGACTGGGGGGAATATATGCACCATGGAAACCAGCCCTATGAGTTTATATGAGTCAGGAAAGATCTACATCATATGAACTGTGGAGAATTCTGGAAAGTACCCTACTATCAAAAATGAGTTAACCTGGTTCCCATGACTCAAGTACACATGCATGGAACCAATTATTCCTAGTACCCTCATATTCAGAGTTCATTAGCCTCAACAATTAGACGATAAGGTGTGTGTGTGTGTGTGTTAGTAAACTATCATTACGTAACAAATATAACCTAATGTCTAATAATTACATACATTCTGTACATTAAACTCTGTTCAGTAGCCTTCTTTTGAAAATATCAAATCTTTGAAATGTTAAAAACTATAGTAAGACGATTTTGGCACACTTTTGAGAGCTATTAAGTACATTGGTGCACAGACATCCCTGCCATATTAAAAACTATCCCCCCGTGCAATACTGTTTTGCTATAAAGAGCACTTTACTATATAGCAATATTCTTTTATGAATACAAAAATGTATCATATTATATGATGGGCAAGTATAGCTTCTAGCAATTTTCTCACTTTAGAATGTCTTTTCTATTTCTTTCGGTGTGATTTCAGTTGTGATTTGGTTCTCTGTATTTCACATTTTAGTAATAAACAGCTAGTATATCCAACAATTCAAAACCAATAGAGAATTCTCTCATTATACTAATAAAAGTATTGACTAGAGATACAAAATAGATTTGATAGAAATTTTTATGATATACGTATGAGTGTGTGTTTATAGACAGACAGACAGACAGACAGACAGACAGATATGTATAAATGTAGGAGTGTATAATTGTATGTATGTATGTATGGTGATGGGGGGTATGATGAAAAAGGTGTTATAGAAGTTGCTATGTTAGATAAGATAGTAACAAACATAGATTAAACGTTGACATATGTATGTCATCATCATCATCATCATCCTCATCATCATCACCATCGTTTAACATCCGCTTTCCATGCTATGGAGAGTTAATTGTTCCTGAGATTCTGGGTGAGGAAACAATAATGAAACTTTTGAGCATGTTAAATATTAAGATGCCAATATATAGATGCGACTATTAAGACGCCAACATATAAATAGAGATTCATAACCAAAGACTGGCGATATTGATTGAGAACAAGAGCAATATTGGTAGATTTCTTATTGTACATATTCATCTTGACCATATGCTGTCCCAAAAAGTATAATTTCTTTTTTTTTTAAATGGTTATTATTAGGTACACACCCCTTGACTATGCATTGATGGAGGAACATCATGATGTAGCTCAGTACATGATTGAACAAGGAGCATTATCAATTATTGGCATCCAAGATATTGCAGCACAGAAAATACAGGTGAAAACTCTCTCTCTCTCTCTCTCTCTCTCTCTCTATCTATCTATCTATCTATCTATCTATCTATCTATCTATCTATCTATCTATCTATCTATCTATCTATCTATCTATCTATCTATCTACCTACCTACCTACCTACCTACCTACCTACCTACCTACCTACCTACCTACCTATCTACCTACCTATCTCTCTATCTCTCTATCCATTTATCTAGCCATCTGTTTATCAATCTATCTATCTGTCTGTCTGTCTGTCTGTCTGTCTGTCACTCACCTACTCACTCACTCTTTCTCTCTTTCTTTCTTTCTTTGGTAGTATTGGTAATGGTTTTATTTAAGAATATGAAAATCTCTTTTTTTACCCTTTTTTACTTGTTTCTGTCATGTTATTGGATTGCAGCCATGTTAGGGTACCATCTTGAAAGGTTTAGTCAAAAATATCGATGCTAATACTTACTCTAATCTATTACTTATTTTATTGTGTTCTTTTGCTGAACTGCTAGTTACAGGAATGTAAACAAACTAACACTAATTGTCAAGTGATTGTGGAGGACAAACACAAACACAGACAGACACACACACACACACAAACACAGTTATATATATATTCTTTTATTCTTTTACTTCATCATCATCATCGTTTAATGTCCATTTTCCCTGCTGGCAAGGGTTGGACAGTTTGACAGGAGCTGGTCAGCTGAAGAGCTGTTTTGACATGCTTTCTTTGGTTGGATGCCCTTCCTAATGCCAACCACTTTATAGAGTGTACTGAGTGCTTTTACATAGCATCAGCACAAGTGCTTCCACATGGCCCTGGCACAGATGCTCTTTATGTAGCACCAGCACCTACAGTCCCACAAGATTAGGAATGCTCAGCTGAAGATGGGTGCAGGGGACATGCTTGTATGCAAGGATGACTATATATTTACTTAGCTTGATGTGTCTTCTCAAGCACAGCAAACTGCCAGGTGTTTCAGTCCCCTGTCATCTCCTCAGTGAGGCCCAACATCTATAGATCCTTTCTCATCATTTCGTTTTCCTGAGTCTACCCCTTCTTCACATTCCCTCCACAATTAGAGCATGGCACTTCTTGATGCAACTGTCTTCATTCATACACATTACATGACCATACGAGCACAGTCTTCTCTCTTGAACACACAGACACACATGTGCGCACATGGGCTTGCACAGAGTTTCTGCCCAACAAATCCACTCACAAAGCATTTGTTGGCCAGGAACTATAAGGAGACTCTTGCTCAAAGTACCACATAATGGGACTGGACCTGAAGCTACACAGTTGCAAAACAAGCTTCTTATAACTACACAGCCATGCTTAAGAAGTTCTTTCTTTCCAAGTCATAATACTTTCAGTTCAAGTGAGGAAAGATTTTTTTTTTTTCACTGAGAAACATCGATTTTAGTAAATTAGTTTTATACCATTATCACATAAGATATATTTAGGGTGTGAACAAAGCAACATTTTTGTTTGCATGGTATCTACCAACAATTAGTGATAAAAATTCTGAAGTCTATATCGAAAGAGATAGTATCCGTCATTCTGTATAGAAACGCAGTGTTATAACATAACGTGATCTCATTGTAAGAACATACCAGGAAATCATGATTTTTAATTGAAAATTAACAAAGCAAAAAGTATCTTTTGAAAATGTTTATTATCCTCATACTACCATTATGCAGAATAGATTCCTTCACCTACTTCCTGTTCATAATCTTTACCTTATATATCTATTCGAATCTAATTGATTGAAACCTATATTTATCAATTTCACTTATGATAAGGTTCTGGCTGTTAACTGTAATCAAAGAACAGTAAATTCATTTCTTGTGAAATTAGTGTGTTGTGTATTAGAAGCAATATTGATTGAACAGTATTTTGAACATTATCTTTCACTACAGATTCTTGTATACATAACCAGCACAAGAAGTGCTTTGGATTGTTGGTGAGGTATGCTGGGAGCTTATTCCGGCTTTGAGGGTATTATACAGCTGGGTGGTAGTGATGATGATGATGATGATGATGATGATGATGGTGATGTGGTGGCGGCGGCGGTGGTGATGGTGATGATGATGATGATGATGTCGTCAGTTGTGTATCACAACTGTTTTGCCCTTAAAAGAATTTGAACTTAGCTCTATAAACTAATGTCTACCATTGGAATGCATTTCAAACAATACAAATTCTTAATGTTGATCTCTTTAAGCAGCTTCTTGTGGAAGACTTATCAGATGAACTCCATGTCTCAGCTTGCCTTTGTATAATATAATATATTTTGCATAATCATATTACAAAGAATAATCTCATTTGTGATTTGTTTGTACTGCAACATTGTGTAGAATACAAGTTATAGAACTTTCTTGAGCGCACTCTGGACAAGGTAAATGGAGCAAGGCATAGGTTGTACTCTTGTATAATCAATCTTATCAATAGTAATGATGATGATGATGATGATGCTGTTGTTGTTTAACAACAACAATGTTAATAAAGCAGGCCTATGTTCAAAGGCATCCTGTGTGTTTAAAAGTATCTAGGACAGTATTACAATTTGTCCTTTCCATAATTAAGCCAGCAGTGTGTGATTCAAAGAAGATTTGGCTGTTGTTTCTAACAGATCAGGCGACCATATACTGAAGTGGTCCTCAACCATTTTTTTTACTCATGGTTCCTATTTTACTTGGATGGACACTCATAGCCATTTGCTGTTTAAAAAATCCTGTAATATTTTTATAATTAAGAAGTGTATAAAAAAATCTGTTAAAATATTTTGTGTATTGTAGAAATATAACCAAATTATTGCACATAAATTATTGCACTGGCACAGAAGTGGCGGTGTGGTAAGTAGCTTGCTTACCAACCACATGGTTCCAGGTTCAGTCCCACTTGGGCAAAGTGTCTTCTACTATAGCCTCGGGCCAACCAAAGCCTTGTGAGTGGATTTGGTAGACTGAAACTGAAAGAAGCCCGTCATATATATGTATATATACATACGTATATGCGTGTATATGTTTGTGTGTCTGTGTTTGTCCCCCCAATATCGTTTGACAACCAATGCTGGTGTGCTTACGTCCCTGTAACTTAGCGGTTTGGCAAAAGAGACCAATAGAATAAGTACTAGGCTTACAAAGATTAGGTCCTGGGGTCGATTTGCTCGACTAAAGGTGGTGCTCCAGCATGGCCGCAGTCAAATGACTGAAACAAGTAAAAGAAAAAAGAAAAAGAAAACAAACTTTAACAATGGAATTTTATGTGGATCTCCAAGGGTCATATGGACTCTAGATGAGAACCACTGATATACAGGCTCCTTCGTTGATGTAACTGGTGATGAAGCAAAGTAATAATTTCCAACCTAACATCTATGCCATTCACTGAAAAAAGAAAACCTCTCCAAATAATATTAAACTTCCTAATATCATCAACTGTAGCAAGAAACTATTCTGGCAATCATTTCTATCTGCAGTTAAAGTAAAGTCTTCATAATTCTAAGCAGTAATCAGTCAAAGATTTGGCTGTACATGTCATATTTGTATTTATCTATATTCCTTACCATTTTTGTGTTGTTATTTCATCTACTTCTGTTATCATTCCATCTAGTGCTTATGGTAATATTCTCTCCACTTCTGTCTTGCTATTCCATGTATGTTTATGTTGCTATACCATCTATTTCCATGTTGCTATTTCCATCTGTTTCTTCATTGCTATTACATTTATTCCAATGTTACCATTTCCATCTACTTCTATATTGATAGTCTTCCTTTCGGGGTTATCGTGTCCGAAAGACTTTCACAGAGAGAAAACGTCTTCTTATGAAACATGAACAGCTAAAGAAAGAGGTGGCCAGGTGAGTTATAAGATACAGTCAATTTGTAAATAACAAATAAACTAATTTTAATTTGAATACTTTTTAAAGACACAAGTCACATTAATAATTAGACACTTAATCACTGTTTAAGTAATCAGTAAGTGGAGAATTACTAAGTTCTTTTGATATAAATAATTGCTTGTGAGATTGACTTATTTCTACAAGTAGATAAATGTGGAACTTTTTTTCATTGAGTTTTATTATTTAATTTTTTTTACTACACGGAGTGCAGACATGGCTATGTGGTTAAGAAGTTTGCTTCATAGCCATGTGTTTCTTGGTTCACTCCCACTCTAACTGCATCACAATTAGTGTTTTCTACCAAAGCTATGTGGGTTAAATATAATAGAAGCTAAGTAAAAGTTCATTATTTTAAATATATATAAGCCGCAGGAGTGGCTGTGTGGTAAGTAGCTTGCTTACCAACCACATGGTTCCGGGTTCAGTCCCACTGCGTGGTACCTCGGGCAAGTGTCTTCTACTATAGCCTCGGGCCCACCAAAGCCTTGTGATTGGATTTGGTAGACGGAAACTGAAAGAAGCCCATCATATATATATATATGTATGTGTGTGTATATGTTTGTGAGTGTGTCGCCAACATCGCTTGACAACCGATGCTGTTGTGTTTACGTCCCTGTAACTTAGCGGTTTGGCAAAAGAGACCGATAGAATAGGTACTAGGCTTACAAAGAATAAGTCCTGGGGTCGATTTGCTCGACTAAAGGTGGTGCTCCAGCATAGCCGCAGTCAAAATGACTGAAACAAGTAAAAGAGTAAAAGACTAATAAGTATGTATGTATGGAGATGGGGGTTGAGTGTGAACCTGAAAGATTTCTGGTTGATGGTCTGCGCAAGATACATTATACAAGTCTGTTCAGTTAATGCTCTAAATGTGGCATGAAACTTGAAATATCTCATATATAATTCCTGTATTCATTAAATGATATATCATCATCATCATCATCATCGTTTAGCGTCCGTTTTCCATGCTAGCATGGGTTGGACGGTTCTACTGGGGTCTGTGAAGCCAGAAGGCTTCATCAGGCCCAGTCAAATCTGGCAGTGTTTCTACGGCTGGATGCCCTTCCTAACGCCAACCACTCCGTGAGTGTAGTGGGTGCTTTTTACGTGCCACCCGCACTGGTGCCAGACAGAGCTGGCAAACGGCCACGAACGGATGGTGCTTTTTATGTGCCACCGGCACGAGGGCCAGGCGAGGCTGGCAACGGACACGAAACGGGGCGGTGCTGGCAACGGTCGCGAAACGGAAAGTTCTCTTACATGCCACCGGCACTGGTAACACATCTGCAATTTCCATTGATCGATTTCGATTCTGATCGTCACTTGCCTCAACGGGTCTTCACAAGCAGAGTTTTGACATGCCACCGGCACTGGTAGCACATCCGCAATTTCCATTGATCGATTTCGATTCTGATCCTCACTTGCCTCATCACGTCTTCACAAGTAGAGTTTTGTGTCCCAAGAAGGGAAGGTATGCATACGTAGGCTGGCTCCATCCCATGTAGAAGGCCACGGGTTATGGACTCACTTGTCCTGCCGGGTCTTCTCGCGCACAGCACACTTCCAGAGGTCTCGGTCTCTAGTCATTTCCTCAGTGAGACCTAAAGTTCGAAGGTCGTGCTTCACCACCTCGTCCCAGGTTTTCCTGGGTCTGCCTCTTCCACAGGTTCCCTCAACCGCTAGGGTGTGGCACTTTTTCACACAACTATCTTCATCCATTCTCGCCACATGACCATACCAGCGCAAACGTCTCTCTTGCACACCACAACTGATGCTTCTTAGGTCCAGCTTTTCTCTCAAGGTACTTACACTCTGCCAAGTGTGAGTACCGGCATTACACATCCATCGAAGCATACTGGCTTCATTTCTAGCGAGCTTACGCATATCCTCAGCAGTCACGGCCCATGTTTCACTGCCATGTAGCATGTATATATAAAGAGAAAGAGCAGCTGTCTATTAACAAAAATAAGTGAAGCCATGGATTTTATGTTCCATTGTTTGTCTGTTTTCCAGTGTGGAAGAATGACTATTTCTCCATGCTAGCTTAGATTAGATGTTCTAAGCTAGCATGGATGTTTTTCCTGTTAGCAACTCTTACTTGTTCCCCAGCAAAATTATTTCATATGTCACTTCCTCACATCCTCGAATCTGTATCTACAAGACATTTTGGTCACCAGAGATTGCATAGGGATGGCTTTTCTGTTAATTTTTCCACTTTAGTAATTAGATTGTAAACATCTAATAACTTATGAACATCTTATCATTAAAGTGGAACAATTATCAGAAAGGCCATTTCTATTAATTTTTTTCAAATAAATATATACTCTCTCTCACACACACACATACTCATTCACTTGTGTGTGTGTGTAGGAATTCAAAGAATCTCTGTAAGCTCCCTGCCGGTGTGTGTCTATCGAGACCATGATTAAGGCTAGGATGTAACGACATCATTCTGAAAATCCAGAAATCTTTGAGATTTCTGGATTTTCAGATAAGAAAAATGATGTGAGAGAATAGATGTTTATTCCATTAGGTGACTACTGTGTTATATATATAAATAAATATATTATCAATATATATATATATATATATATATATAAAACCCATAAATATTACTACACTATAACATGACAGACAGATTACACCTCAAGACATTTCATGGCAGGTTAAAACTCCAGATATTGCAATAAATAGCAAATAGTTTCATTATATGGGGTCGACCTAATCGACTGGCCCCCTCCCCCCAAATTTCAGGCCTTGTGCCTAGAGTAAAAAGATTTTGCAAGTATCAATATTACTATATACAGAGTGCATAAATGAAGCAATGTCAGTAGATAAATATGAATGCATAAAAAGACTACAATAAAATAAAGTAAATACAACAGAAAATTTAAGATATATATAGGTGTGGTAAGTAGCTTGCTTACTGACCACATGGTTCTGGGTTCAGTCCCACTGCATGGCACCTTGGGTAAGTGTCTTCTACTATAGCTTCAGGCTGACCAAAGCCTTGTGAGTGGATTTGGTAGATGGAAACTGAAAGAAGCCCATTGTATATATATATATATATATATATATATATATGTATATGTATATATATATATATACATGTATGTATATATGTGTGTGTGTGTTTGTGTTTGTCCCCCCACCATCGCTTGACAACTGACACTGGTGTATTTACGTCCTCATAACTTAGCAGTTCAGCAAAAGAGACCAATAGAAGAAGTACTAGGCTTACAAAGAATAAGTTCTGGGGGCGATTTGTTCGACTAATGGTGGTGCTCCAGCATGGCTGCAGTCAAATGACCGAAACAAATAAAAGAGTAAAAGAGAATACACACACACACACACACACGCAAATGTCTGTGTGTGTGTGTATTATTTACTCTTAATTTTTCTGCTTCATTTTCATCATTCATGATGATTATAACATTTTTGATTGCAAAATAATCATTGCAAAACACTTAGGACTCGGGGGGGAAAAAAAACAATAACAATAAGGATATCTGAGAACTGAATTAATAATAAATAAGTATCTGTCTGTATCTATGTATTTCAGGATAATAATATGCTTGTTTAATTGCTTGATTCTAGAATAATTCATATGAAACCAAGTTGTTTAAATTGTCTGTTTTAACATTACAGAAAACGAGCTGAAGAAGAAGGTAAAAAGAAAGACGACCGACCAACTCCTTCAGATGGAGAAATATGATGCAGGACTATTTTTTTTTCCTTGTACTTTCTCTATTTGTAAGTAAATTTATTTTCTGTTTGCCTTTTTATTACATACCATTCATATATAAAGTACTGTTTTGAAATATAGTTTATTACAGAGCAAGTTCTAAATGTTTATTGCATAACTTGTAGCAACGGCAAAGTTTAATATATATATATATATATATATATAATTATAATGAATGGGTGGGGGGAAGTAATTGCAAAAAGTTTCAGTGGGTGGGGTATTGTGGCATTCATAATTACAGCCAAAGAATATGTTGTGTAGAATAGATGCCAATCGCAGGATGTTTTATTGTTTGCAAAATATGAATGAATGAAAAAATGTCTTGTACATCTGCTTTTCAAATGAATAGCTCTAGTGCCAAACATAGGAAACACTTTAAGAATTGATGGATGGACAAATGAGAAAAAGCAACGTAATTTTTAGTTAGTTGCTGAAAGTTTTTTGCATTTAGAATAGAACTACTATTTATACCAATTTTTAGTTTATTGATTACACCTTCTCATATGCTACAATACACATAATTATTATATCAATTTTATTTTCCAGAAATTTGTATGGCTCAACTAATTCTGAAATTCAGAATGAAAAATAATAATCTCCAGTAGGGAAAAAAATGAATCTCAAGTTCTTCCAATCATTTCTGATTCGATATTATTGTTGCTGTTATGGCTAAAACACTACAATACCTGAAATGATTCACAAATTTTACCAGCATTCTTTTGTAAACATCAATTTGAAATGTTTTGTTTCAAAATGAAACAAAAACATAACTTAATATTATTATTTCAAGTTCTTAATTTAATGCAGTATTGTACAGCAACTGGCATTCATAAATATTTGGTAAGTACTGACAATTGTTAAATAAATATATGCTTAAAGTAAAAGATTAAGGAGAATTCATATTGGAAATATCCATTTATTATGATCATATTTATACTTCAGTCAGTGTAGGTGTGATTGTTTTTACAATTTTAGTACAATGATGTTTTAACTAGTAAACTATTTCTTTTGTTAATCCTACCTTGTTTTATCATAGTTCTACATTCCAAGAGTTTGTTTTCTGCTACTTTGAAAACTAACAAACATAGCATTTAATAACTTGGTTCTAGTTAAAAATCTGTGATTCTGAAATTCAAACACTAGTATTTGATTATCCTAATTCTCAAATTCATTCTAATTCAGTTGACCCGTTAAAAACTAAATCAGTCCACCTCTCTGTAGATGAGAGTATATCAATAATGTCGTGTACAGGATAGCTGGTTAATGTGTCTAAGCAGTGGGGTTTTTGGAAGAATGCAATCTCATGAAATCCTATCAACATACGTCAGAGCTCTGCTTTGTTTATTAACACACATTAAATCAACTGTGTTATTGGAATATATTTACTCCATTGTCACAGAGTGATGAAGTAGTTGTGCTGACACTTGATAGATAGAACTGAATCATAGCATTTTCTCTTGCTCTGAGCTTCATATGATTTAAATGTCACAAAAGGTTATTTGTTACATACACACACTCCTCCCAACACCATTCCTACAAGTTATAGGTCTTTTAACATACTAGCATTTATTTTTAAGAATTATTGTTTCTGATGATCTGACAATTGGAACAATTTCCTTAATGATAATCTAGTAGTACCCTGGTTGACAGGGTGGGGTTAAAAATACACTTTACCTGCAGGACATATGTGTCTATCCTATGAGCCAAAACTGCCTACTGGTTGTGTATGAGAATATTAATACAATCTGCGGCAAGACTACAAACAATCTTTACTAAATTTATTGAATTTGAATATTGAAATCAGTCATTGATTGTTTTATTGAATTTTATATGTGCTTTCGTTGGTTCTTGGCAGTCAATACTGGCACAATTTTTTTTATAACAAGCTTTAAAATTCTAGAAAGCTTATTTTGTCTTTGTGTTTAATAAACTTTATAAGAAATTGTACTTTTTACTTTGTTAATAAAATATGTCAGCTAAATATGATAAACTATTTCATTTTTAGATACTGTCAATCTCATTTGACAGGTCATTAATTCGTGAAATTAGTGTTGTTGATGCTCATCATTCAAGTCACGTATGTATTTTCTGAAAATTAAAGTTAAATATGACTGTCATATTAATTTCCATAGTAATATAGCATAGCATTGTATGAAAGCAAAGAATAACCAAAATGTTTTCTGACACACCACCTAAATAACTGGGTGGTTTTTCATGTACCACTGACACAAATACAAAGTTACCATCAAAAAAACAAAGACCAACTTTGTGAGCCTGCAAACTCTACCACTTCTAACATTATAGCAGCGAGTGTTTGCCTTTACCCAGTAGATCTCTATGTACACACTCATGTTGAAAAAGCCCACACTTCACCTCTTGTTTTATACACCCAGCAAAACTTCCTTGAGAATGTTCTTTGCCATCTACATCCAGTCACATAGTGACATACATATAGTTGCCAAGTGTGAAATTTCTGACATTATAACAATCAACTGCTTCTCTTTCTTCTCCTTCAAACTGTATGTCTCAGAGCTAACTCCTATTCCTGCCAATCTCTTCATTCTCTCTCTGCAGGGGTCTCCAGCTATCTATGAAAACAGTGATGAAGAATGAGATCTTTATCACAAACTCTTTCTACAGTGGACAACCATATAGATTCTGTAGGGCCATGTCTAGCGGAGTTTTACTTGCTCACCTATGTTGTGTACCTGTGATCTCACCTTAAAATCATAGCAGAAAGTAATATTGTCCTACTCCACATCAGCAAAGCCTTTGACAATCTCTGACATAGGAACTTAGGTTGTCAACCTATGGTCTTCAACTGTTTTTCAATTATTGAATCCGAAGATTCTTGTTAGACTATATCATTGCTACTTTTGGCAACAGAGCTCTCTCTAAGCCACATTTAATTAATTTTAGTTACTGAATAATGCCTCCTACACACACATACACACACATTCTTCCTTCTGTATATTAAGGAACTACTTGCTGTCACTGATAACCATACACAACATCATCATTTTATGATTGTTTTCATGCTGGTATGAGTTAGTTGGGTCATCATGGTCTAAGCCAGTTCTTATTTGAAGTTACTATGGCCCTGAGATGGGTTAGAGGCCCATGCCTCACTCAGATGTTTATTTTTGACTTGGTTCCTGTCACCAACCAGTTTACAGAGTGTACTGAATGTCTTTTATCATGGTACTGGTGCCAGTGAGGTAGCCTTGCTATCCTATAAGATTAGATAGTTCTCACTACTCTATGGTGACATGTCTGAGAAGGTGGAAAGAAGTGAGCAATGACAGGAAAATAATCACAATATGTGGGTGATGGTTGAAAGGGCATGATGTAGAAATTGGAGTAATTGGAGTGAGGTGGCAGTCCTAACAGACACACAGATAGATAGATAGATAGATAGTGAGAGAAAGAGACAGAATGTGGTGGATAGTAAGGGAGGTGGAATTGGATGATAGTGAAAGAGGGGTGACAGTAGTAAATGGTTTGGGGAAGAGGTGGTAGTACAGGGAAGATGATGGTAAAATGTACTAGGTACTGCTTTCCTTGGTTACATTGGGAAAATGATTAAGTAAATGGAAAAGAGAGTGTGTGTTGAGGAGATGAGAGACGAGAGGATATCAGCCGCGAGGGAGCCAGCAAATATAGGTAGATTTGACAAGGACATATTATGTAAGAGACTTAAATGTGTGCATACATGTATGTATGTATGTATGTATAGATAGACAGACAGATAGATATTTAATAGGGAGATAGATTGATTTTTATTTTAATTATCAAAAATTACAGACTCAAGGGTCAAGAGTAAATATTAGAATTGGAATATATATGCTCATATTTTGAGTTTTTATTTTTCCTGTTCATATTACCACTCATGTGTATATGTGTGTAGAAATAAATATGAAAATATGATAAAATCATAAATAATAATTAATAGAAAATAATCAATAAAAAATGTGTGAGGTCATTGTTCATAAAATGATGCATGTGTTTATGTGCCTAGCTACCTATCTATTTACTCTCTTTCTCTCCACTCCCATACACATGCATTGTTATATAAATGACCTTACAATTCACACATAAATTCACACACAAATGCACATACATACAATATTTTTTATTTTCATTATATTTTCATATTTATTACTGTGTTTATATTTTATATTTTATTTTCATATTTTATACTAGAGTGATACCATTTTTCTAAATATGGTAGATCTAATATACACACACATGCATACACATATAAGTATCTATGTATATGTCTCCTCCATCACTACCACCATTTTATACTTTCATGGTTGAGCAGGTCTATGTGCAGCACTGCATGTTTCCAATCATCTCCATCCTTTGTCATCTCGTCCATGAGGCTCAGCATCATGAGATCAGTCTTTATCACTTTATTCTATCTTTCTTTTCCACAGGAACCATCTACTTTGAGTTCCTTATACTTAGCCAAGTGATGTGCGACCTTTCACTGATGTCTAATCATCTACATACATATGCGAACTATACCTGACTTAAACACTTCTCAACAGATGTACATTACTTTCATAAACAATGACCTTGGGACCATCTTCCATTGGAGATATGACAACCTTTTCATCAGCAGCACTTTCTTGTATCCAGGGCTTCCTAAGAAAATTTTGCAAGGTGGGACAAGACTGCTTTTGGATTCATGGGAGTAGGTCCTTTCAAAGTTAAAGGGAATAATTTTTTCTTAATACAGAGAGCCCGTAACATATTCATAGGCTCCCCTCTTGACTATCTGGACCTTAGGCCTTTTAAAACCTCCACTCTTCTATCTCTTATAAACTCTGCTTGTTGCTTTCAAATTGCCACCAATTATCCTGCACAAGACACAGCTGTGTAATTAAGAAGCTCACTTTGCAACCATGTAATTTTAGGTAGTCTTACTGTGTTGCTCATTAGGCGAGTGTTTTCTACTATAGCCCTGGGCTGACCAATGCCTTGTGAGAGAATTTAGAAAGATGGAAATTATGTAGAAACTTATCGTGCATGTGTGTGTTTGTCCCTGACACCACTTGACAACCAGTGATGGTTTGTTTACATTCTTGTAACAGCAAAAGAAACTGATAGAATAAGTATCAGATTTAAAAAGAAGTACCTGGGTTGATTTGTTCAACTGTAACCCAATAAAAGGAAAGAATGATATATATATTTGTTATTTCATATATTGTGTTGGTGCCATCTGATACACTCTGTAAAATGGTTGGTATTAGGAAGGACATCCAACTGTAAAAAACTAGGCCAATGCAAGTGTTAGAGCTGAATCTGTTATATATATATATACATATATATATCACCTAAAGGCTCTGAAATAGTACTTCCTATAGAAAAACGGATCTGATTTCCAAAATCTCATCCCAAAGAAAAGGTTTTTAGTTATTCGTAATCAAAATATATAATTTACCTATCTGTCCATCTGCCTTTTATGCTATTCCTCTCTCTCTCTATATATATATAGAGAGAGAGAACACTATGCAAATATTCTTTTAAAAAAAACTTTTCTTATCATTCTTCCAAAATTTAATTGTCTTCCATACTTACTGTTGAAAAAGTTTCAATGACTGAAACCAGTACTGAAATGTTTTTTATAAAATTACTTTAGCATTTTCTATCTTAATCTTTCTCTATAAATGTATATCTCTCATTCTGAGTGTATGTGTGTGTGTGTGTATGTGTAACGAATTTCATTATGCCAACAGTCAAAAGACCCTCACAAAGCATCAGCAATGAGCTCAGGAGATACTAGAACAGGAACAGACTTAATGATATGCAAACAGGAGCCTCCGTCACATGGTCTCTGGAGACACCTAAACATAGGATGCATCAATTAGATGATAAGCGCACAAGAACATCCATCACACAAACTCAGGAGATGGTGTCCCATTTCAATTGACTTCAATTTCCAGTGAGTCTTAGTTTTGCCATGACCATCAACAAATCGCAAGGGCAAACATTTAGGTTGCTAGTTACACTTTGAAGAGCCCTGCTTCACCCATGGTCAGCTTTATGTTGGATATTCAGTATTCTGCAATCACATGGCTCACTTCACTATGTTCTTAATTCCCTTCTTTCAAGTATGCTTCTGCTATAACACTCTCAGCATATCTTTCCATGGCCCTCTGTGTTGTTCTCTCTTCATCATAGTCCCATATCTCATTCGCTTACAAGAGCCATGGACTAGATGAGGCTATTGAAGAGATTAGCAGGCAAACTCTTGTCCAGCTGTTTTGAACACATCTCAGATTGTGGCAAATGACTTCCATCCACTATTTTGCATGAGATTTCAGCATTTGTACCTTGGTGTATATTTATTGCCTGTCTTCACTATTTGGGCTGGCAATGCTGTTTCAAATTTTGGCACAAGGTCAGCAATTTTGAGGGAAGTCAATTATATCAATCCCAGTACTTGACTATTTGAATTGTATTGTATTTTATTGACCCCGCAAAAGGATGAAAGGTAAACTCAACCCAAACAGAATTTGAACTCAGAACATAGAGTTCACAAAAGATGCTAAGTATTTTGTGATGTGCTAATGCTTCTGCCAGCATGCTACCTGGTAACATGTAAATAATAATAATAATAATAATAACAACAACGAAGTAGAACAAAAAGTAAATAATTTATTGAAGGTAATTTACAGAGGACTGAAAAAAAATGTAGTTGAACAAATTGTTATAAGTACAGTCAAACAATTGCACATACACTTATAGCAAACCTAAAGACAGGCTGAAGAAAACGTATTCACTCCACTCCCACTATTACAATATACCCGAAATGTTGCAGCTTTCAATATTTCATATTTTCCGATTTAGGAAATTCGAAATAAGAGAAGAAATTGTCCCAGTTCATTTTTCTCTTGGAATAAATTGTGTGATATAAAAGTTTATTGTAAAGAACTAATTCATTTTTTTTTACTCATTCATTGTGAACGCCATTTCAAGCATACATTTACGTATATATCAGGGGAGATAATCTTTGGCTCTCTTCTTTATCCTAGATAAGTAGCACCAAGAAGTAAAGACCTCTATACAAGAGAAAAGGAGACATAAATATAGTGTTACAAACACTTAAACCTTTATACTTGTGGGGAGACTACTATAGGACAACAAACATACAGTTGTAAAATATTTTAAGTAAGTTCTCTTTCATCTTGATTATTATATTCGAATTGTTTTTTGAACGGTGTATGCATGTCATACAAATACAGCATACGCATTCAAACATACAAAAACTGTGTCTAGCAATACTGGAATATATAAGATCTAAATAAAAATTAGTTTTAAAACTTAAAAGATAAATAAATAAGAACTATGATTTTTTTTTTCATTCCATTTTTTGATAAAATCTAAATCTCAAAAAAGAATAATATCACAAATTAAATGAAACTACAACACAACTTTCTATCTCTTTAACACATTGTTTAAAATAACAATGCAAAAAAATATTTGAGAAAATTAGAACCATTTGAAGAGATCTCATCCTGGACACTGAAGTATCTCTTTCCCTAATACTTTAAAATAGCACGTTGATATTGCAGAATTAACTTTAGCTTAGTGCCATTAATATTTAAAGTAATATAGTTCAAGAAATTCAGGGGTTATAACAAAATAAATACACATAACAATAATTTTTCGAAGAGATTAATTTTGTATCACTTTTATTTTGTTGTTGTTCAGTTCTAAAAGTTATAGCATGTATAATTAATTTGATGGTTGCAGACAGTATATACTTTCCTGCCATAAATGTTATATAGACAGATAAACCCCCACAAGGGGTCAGAGCATTGGTGTAAGCAGTGGCAAATTACTCAATAGGCACATTAAGCACAGGCCCAAGGCCCCAGAGTGTTGTATTAAGTAAAAATAAAATGACAAGACATTGCATAAAAAGAAATAATTTTGTTTAGATAATAAATTATATTACAGTAATAATTTATTCTTTAGGGCCAAGCATCCCACAAATTTAAATGTTACTTTCGTAGCATAGAAGCACCATAGAAAAATTGTGCCTAAGGCTCCTAGACTACTTCGTCTACCACTGATTAAGTAAGAGAAAGTTGTCATGTTCAGCCTTCAACCTTGTCATTTGTTATCAGAAATATATATATATATACACAATGACAAAGACCTTCATTGTTGGTATATATGGACTGATGTGAATATTTCCATGTTTTTTTTTATTTTTGTTTTATGCTTTTTTTTAGGTGTTTGTAAAGGGTGTATATGTGTAATGAATATAATATATTTCTAATGAAAATATAATATATAATGTATATATATATATATAAATATGTGATATATATATAACATTTATAATATATCTATGGTATATATTCTATATAATATATTTATGTGTATAAAATATATATATATATATATATATATATCATACACATCATAAATATATATATGTGTTTATATATATATATTATATTTCATAACATAAATATGATATATACATATATATAAACATATTTATGTAAGAGAGCGTGTGTATGTACACATATTCATAATATACACATATACACTCAAATAATATATTTATATATACATATAAATATATTGTGTGTGTGTGTGTTAATGTATAAGGTGTGTATATATAAATATGCATATATATATATATATATATATACACATATATATGATAGCAGCCAAAATGGATGCTAAAATGGAATTAAAAGAGCCCAATCTGAGCGAATATCAATGTAGTATCTCTTGCAAATATGCAGACCTGCTGCCTACATATGGCAAACTTAAAGCCAATATAGATATTCAAAAATATCCTATGCAAATCCTATGAGTACAGCTTGTGTAACAGGAACCAGGAAAAGTGGAGTTGGCCCTCATGCTGAAAAGCTTGACTTTTTCACGAGAACATTCAGTTCACTGAATTTTAAAGCAGTGTTTCTGCTCAGTAGCAGCAACATGTTTTGCATTCTCATGAAATTTCCTTACAAGTCATGCAAATTCTGAGGGCAGATTTTTTCTTTTGCATTTTTCCTCATTTAGTCCCTCACAAACTAGTGTACAACTTTGTGTAGCAATATCTACACACATAGAAAAGTGTGTAGCTTACTGCAACAACACTTGCACATTATTAAGATATCAATAAGCGGAAACCAGCTCATCAATACTTGATAATAATTTTGCTTATATATTAATAAAAAAAACTTTTTTTTTTGCATTTTTTTGTATCAAAATAGGCCTATATCTTGTTTCAACTTTGACTGCTTCCAAGCAGGCAATGCATAATACTCTGCTTTTGTCATATTCAGAATCTCCTGAAAATTGAAAAGAATACAGTAATAATTAGAAAATAATAAAATTATTTCAACAAAATTACAAAGAAAAAAGCAATAAATTATCTTGCAGTAAATCCATACAAACTTTATTTTTCTCAGTGATACTTGCAAAATAAAAAATTTTAATTTAATTACTGAAAAAAATCTTTAAAAAAAACAAATGCACACATTTTTATATATATATATATACATATATATATACATATATATATAGTTAAGAAGTTTGTTTTTGAAGTTATAATTCATTGTCAACATATTGATAGAAACTACAAGAAGGCGGTGGTGTGTGCATTATATGGAATAGAAAATCTAACCCCAGCAAGTTGATGATGACACACACACACACACAAATAAGAGATCCTGCATATATGACAAATTGCTTCTTTAACTCAAAGCATTAATGCTTAATAAACCTATACTATAAATTTGTTTCTCAACTTATTATTTTAATACTGTAGAGTTATTGGCTTTTTATAAACTATTACTAAAAAAAATGGTAATAGCACCATGAATAATTATGAAAGATTCCTTAATTTACATTACAATAAATGAAGAAAACAGGCTTCTTATTTACCATTATTCTTTTATTTTTTAATTGAATCTTCACAAGATGGCCCTTTAAGTAGTAGTCCTACAGATAAAGCTACTACTTAAACTACTCATTTTTCTTTTAGTTGCACAATGCAACACACACATGCACAACTCCTTTCAAGTGTTCAACCAATCACACTATCACATACAGCAACCAAGTGCAGTAACTCCTCCAACCACCCCAATCAAGATGGATAGTCATAGTGCAATTTTTTTCATCACTTTCAATCTATGCTCTTGAGTAAGTACCTATTTTTGCAATTCACTCTCACAGAAGCGTTAGTCCTTCTATATCTCTCCTTTTTGATATTTATAAACTCAAAGCTATAGGAAACTTCTTTGTGTCACACATTGCAGTGATCTCTCATAAACACGAATTTCAACAAATTCTCCCTTTTCCTCTTATAGAGAAGGCACTCCTGCCTCCTGTTCTAACTGGTATTTTATTTTAGCAATCTTGCAAGGATGGAAAACAAAATCAACCCAACTGGATTTGAGGTTTGAACATAAGAACTGTGATGTAGAATGATCTCAGTTCAAGGGGTGCAAAAAGACTAATGGTACCTTCACCTTACTTAACAGGCACAACAAACCAGAGGAATTATTGTACCACTTCACGTTTATACTCATGACCAATTATCACTCTTTTGCCTTACCTCTTGCTATACTTTATAACAGAATGTAAATAAATACATACATTTAGTCCAAAACCATCAATTCTGAAAACCATCCTTCCTCCTTCAAAAACTTACGATTATAATACACAAATACAGATGCCCCCTGTGCTAAGGAACTGTTAAGACCTTGAAAATTTTGTTGTAATACAAAATGTATTTTCCATTGACTTCAATGTAACATGGAAGTCAAAGGCAGATAGGCTTCATATTATGAAATTTCATATCAAAGCAACATTTCCATAACATAGGGAGATGTCTGCACTGGATTTATTATAAAATTAATGTCAGTCAATCCCCTTGGGTGGCTTTAGCAGACTCCACTCTGCTGCAAGCATTTAAACAAGGACTCTTTCTTCTTTTCCTTACAAGTTAAGGAGGGGCAGGTAGCTTAGCTTCAAAATGATTAAGCCATACAAAAGAAAATATTTTATAAACTATTAGAAAGACATATCTTAACAACCAGGTGATGTGTATGTTTCTCTATTGTAAAAATAGCACTGCTGACAATAATTGATACTTACCTCAAATTCTTCATCACATAAATATGACTCAAGTTTTAGGGGGTCCACTTCTATTGGCAATGGTCTTTCTAATAATTCTTTCAAAGGATATTGTATCAAGCTTAATCGTGTCAGTTCTTCTCTCACATCTATGAGGCTATTTTCTGCTTTTCCATCCTAATAAGTAAAAAGAATTATAAAAAAAAGCTAGTAAAGGAGTTCTGTAATAAACAGGAAAATAAAACTGTGTTTATATATATTATAGATGGAAGCATAAGTGTAGTTTATATGTTACTAACCTTGAGAGAAAGTTCTTGAACTATTTCATCAACATTCCAGAATGGGAACAGATTTGTAAATTTCATAGGTTCTAGTCCAGCAAAAACTAGATAGGCTTTGATGGGTGTTGTGGTTTCTTTTGCTGCAATAATAAAGTATATATTACTTCTTAACATATAACATGATTTTTAGATAGCTAATATTTTTGTGAATTTCAAGTTCTTTATAGTCAATGATCAACTTTAATTTCCTGTAATGTTAAACAGATAAGTATCTCCGTATTTAGTGTAATCTGTCATATAACCTGAGATTATCCCAAGACAGAAAATATCAAGATATAATGCCATATGTATTCCATAGACATTTAGAGAATTGCAGTGCATGTTCCAACTCGGAATTAAAACTAGGTTACTGTATCAATTCAATAGAAGTTTGTATCCATTCTATGACAACAGCCACAAAGAATTGTTAGAGCAAGTAATCATACTGCAAAGTGACAATTCTAGTTGCAACAATTCAACTATAAAGTAGATGTTAAACAGAATTACATTCCTTTTCTACTCTGTGGCAGGGCTTCTTTGCATGAACTTGTGATCCAGCATTATCCCAAACAATTACCACATATCACATCTGTTGCTAACCAGATCAGACTCAAAGTAAAGGCAATATGTATTCCTTGAGAAAACCAAACACTTGGAACAGTACTTAATATTTTGATATTTTACAACCGTATCTTCAGTGCTATCAACATCAGTACAGATGAAGATATATAACACTCACAGCAGGTCATTAAAGCAAACAAAGTGTTCTTCTCAGAAACCAGTTTGCAAATAACTCCAGATAACAGAGATCCTAAATTTGTATGAGCCAAGTATCACAGAAATAAAGAAACTGCATACACCAATGCCTGCACAAAGATTTTTGTACATAACTTGAAATCTCTTCAAGACCGCAAAGCAAGCATTAGTTTCTTGAACTGGCCAACTATTAGGAGGGAAGACTGAAGGAAAAAAACTGTAGTTGAATGTCACTTCCTTAGTTGTTGACAAAGAAACTGATAAGACCTAATCATTCTGACAAAACAGAAATCATTTGCATACAGAAAGTACCTTAATGATGTCAGAAATTAATTTAAAGACTACAACTTAATCTGTCACCCAATTAAACATCTTCATCAAACTTTTGGGCATCTTTAACAGCACTTGGTTCCAAGTGTTAAGACCAGGCTTTTGGCTTGAGAAAAGCCCATAAGTTGTAGCTTATTCCACTTTTTCTCCCACTAGTCTCTGATGTCCCATAATTAAAATTAAAAAGTAGATATGGCTGTAGTGTTGAACTTTATCCATAAAAATGATTGACTTAGAATTAGTACATTGCACTAACATATTTCACTTGATTAAATTGCTAGTTGTATAATGATGCTTTTTTTACTATATATTATTGAAATCAAGAAAAAAAAATAACACATGAAGAGGGGAAAAATAAAGTGAGTAATGTGAATTCTGAAGGAGAATGTAAGAAGAGAAATGGAAATATGTAGAAATTATAAATGGTGACTGAGATAAAAAAAAAAAAGAACCAAACAAAAAAACACTAAGGAGTAAAGATAACCAATTATAAAGTGATGTTTCATAGTTTCCAAAACACATAAAATAGGTTAATTGTTTGCCAAGCATGTGCATAATTACAGTAGGCTGGTTGGGATAGAAACACAGACAGACTTTATTCTGGTCTGAAAGTGGGATAAAGAATCACAAACTCAATTACACATGAAATGAGAACTGTTAAAAGTTTAAGAGAAAAGAATATAGTAAGGATAGTAGAAAGATAGTTTGAAAAGTCCTGCTGTGAATTTCATTTAGAAACATCTACAGGCAGAAAGTAATATCATCATCATCATCATTGTTCAATATCTCCCTTTTATGCTGGCATGGGTTGGATGATTCAAATGGATCCAACAAACTAGAGGACTATAACAAGATTCGGTACCTGCTTTGGCATGATTTCTTCAGCTGTTTGCCCTTCCTAAATCTAACCACTCTACAGAGTATACTGGGTGCATTTTTCATAACATCAGTTCTAGTGAAGTTACTTAAGAAGCCCACAAGTCAAGGCCTCTTTAACTGAGTGGTGGTGGTGGTTTTATGCCAGGTGATGAGAGACTGAAGTAAGATAGAGGGACAGGAACAAATGTCTTGCTGTAAGGAGATATATTGCTCCCAGTTGGAAAAAAGAGAAAAGATAGTGGTAACAAGACGTCACCCTCAAGGTACAAGAAAGATGTGGATACACATCACATGATCAGAACCACACAACATCTGATGCCTCTTACACTTGACTTTTCTCTCAACACATTTGCATTTGGTCGTTCATGTACACTGAACTGCACATCCAGTGTAACATGCTTGTTTCATTTCTTTACAGTTTTTATACATCCTCTACATTCATGGTCCAAGTTTCACTTCCATGTTACATTGTTATACTCGGCCTTTCAGTCTGAGAGAGGGCCTATTATAATTAACAGAGGTGATGGCTCTCTGAACTTTCTCCAACCAGTTCTTATTGTAGCAGCTATACTTTCAGAGTATATTCTTCCACTACTAATTAGGTCACCTAGATAACAGAAACTATCCATTACTTCTAAGGATCCACCTGCAAATTAATTAGGAAAAGCATCAGCCTAAATAAGATGCAGTTTGGTTTTGTGCGAGGGCTTAAAGGACTAATGAAGAATAAAGCCATGTATGTGATTTTATACAAGCAGAAGAGAGTATTACTAACCTTTACAATAGTCAAGTGCTGTCTGTAGAATACAGCGCTTTTCTACAACAAAACGAGATTGTGCTGATCCTGTATGTACATTTTCTATATCTTCATCTCCCTGGGGCCACCAACCTTGCCACACAAATACTTCATAGTTATTGTCCAGCAAAAACAAGGCTGCAATAAAATGAATTTCAAATAAATATTTAAATTGATGTGTTACATCAAGCATGGAATTTTCAAATTGGGCAGAAACAAAACAATCTAAAATACTTCATCTTCAAATTAGCAACTACCTTCCTCTTTTATTTCTACTTAACAGCTTTGTACAAGTACATCAGAAGATCTAATTTTAATACATATCTATTTAAAGTGAATTATTAATGACTGAAATTTCGATGTTTGACATTGTTTAAAGACCAAAAATATGGTGACAACAAATTAGTAAATAAACAGATTAAAATATTTTGAAGAAAAACACAAATAAGATTAATGAAAGTGAATTGCAAGAAAGAAATACAAGTGAGCAACTAAAAAAATATTCATTTACTACATTTACTTAAAATGGATATATTAAACAGAGCCTACCAGGTTGAGTAGCATTATAGAGGTCTGATTGCAAGAATGGATATGGTGTGAATGTTTCATCAACACAAGATGGATTCTTCACTTCAGTTACATCAATAACACCAGGAACACTATTAAATTCAAATAGCCTTATTGACCAATCGTAGGAATACAGGTGATCTGAAATCATAAGATGAAAATGATTTTTTATCAGAGAAATATTCTCACAAAACTTGAGCACTGAACAAATAGAATTAGAAAATTAGAACAATCTTAAAATTATAAATTAAATGTTTTATTTTTAGATTATGCATAGCCAGAATGTAAATTTCAAAGACCCTTTTACACAAAAATATAGAAGAATAAGAATTTTCATGAAAGAAAAGAATTTTAAGACTTACCATTTAAAAGTGACATGTATTGCCTCCTGTCATTTCCAGATAAAATTGTCCAAAATTCTGAAGTTTCTGAACCCTCCTCAAATTGAGTAATATTCAAGGAAATATTGGCAGGTAAACCAACTTCAAGTGGATTGCTACAAATTAAAAATGATTTTCCATGATTTAAAACTACCATAGTTATTAATGAGTCATCTACTAAAATAAATGGGAGAAAAACATAGATGATGTCATTATTCTTTTATTTTTTTAGGTGTTTCAGTTGTTTTATTGCAGCCATGCCAGAGCACCGCCTTTAGTTGAACAAATCAACCCCATGACTTATTCTTTGTAAGCTCAGTACTTATTCTATCAGTCTCTTTTGCCAAACTGCTAAGTTACAGGGATGTAAACACACCAACATTGGTTGTCAAGCGATGGTGGAGGGACAAACACAGACACACAAATACATACATACATATATATATATATATATATATATATATATATATATATATATATATATATATACGACAGGCTCCTTTCAGTTTCTGTCCACCAAATTCACTCACAAGGCTTTGGTTGGCCTAAGGCAATAGTAGAAGATACTTGCCCAAGGTGCCACACAGTGAGACTGAGCCTGGAACCATGTGGTTGGGAAGCAGGCTTATCACAAAGCCACTCCTGTACCTATTGTTGATTTTTTTTTCCCAACACAGTGTATCTAGAACAACATTATCCAATGAG
This sequence comes from Octopus sinensis, assembly GCF_006345805.1. Taxonomy (NCBI): domain Eukaryota; kingdom Metazoa; phylum Mollusca; class Cephalopoda; order Octopoda; family Octopodidae; genus Octopus; species Octopus sinensis. Next base: position 163,762,402 of record NC_042997.1, on the reverse strand, counting down.
TTCTTTTTATTCATGACAGTATGGTGCAATCTGCAAGAAATCTGGCTGCTATTTCCTAAGCAGATAAGACTCACTCTTTGACTCAAGGCTAGATCAGATACCTGATACAGATAGTTATCATACATAAGGAATGTATGATAAAAGTGAACAGTACTAGTTATGTCAAAGACTAGCAAGTACAATATTTTCTTCAACATTTTCTTTAAGTCGTTATTAACTAATATTATCATCTTCCATTGTTAAGATCATTTAGAACTATTACATTAACTTATTTAATCAGAGAGTATGACAGAAATGATTTACTGATAACTTGTCTTCTCAAGAATACATTAGAAAACAGAGAAGATAGGCATTTACTACTGTGTACTCAGTGAAATCAATAGGCAAACAAAATTGCAGTGGGATCTTGTGTATACTCAGAAAGAAATCAGAGTTCACGTGCTCTAAATGTGCAGGTGTAGTTAGTGATAAAACCAATTATGAAAGGAAGTCTATCAACAGCCTAGACAGTTCAACAGATCTAGGTGATACTTTCTATAGGTTAGGTAATCTAATTAGTGTTAGGAATTGCAGCAAAAAAAACAGACCTTAGTAACTACAATAAGGAAGAGGTACAAAGGTGCAGGGAGTTAGTGTTTCTGATGACCAAAAAAGGGATTAACTTTCTATGTAAGAATATGTACTGTATGGAGCAGATTTAAATATTGTGATGCAACATGGTAAGCAGATATGAGCAATGAACTCTAAAGATATGTGGAAGCTGGAAAGTAATGAAGTAGGTATGGTCCATTGTATAAAAGCAGAAAACAATTGAGTTGAGAGGGACTGAGTATTGAAGGCATCATTTGCCTGTAATGGCATTGGCATGTAAAAGGACAATAAGTGCTGGGTAAAAAATTGTTATTTACAGTTGGTAGAAGATACTTATAGAAAAGAAAACCATCAAAAGTAATGAAATCAGATCTAAAAATTGCTGAGTTCATAAATAAAGCAACAAAAGTCCAAGAGAAGTGACAATATGCAACAGTACAGCAGAAACACCTAAACTATGCCACACAAAAAAGTGGACATTGATGATGGCAGTCATGATAGTAACCATACACATACAAATAGTGTGATAAACTAAAAGAAAAGAATTCAAATTAAATTGTGACGTAAAGAAACCAAGAACTGAAATGAGTTGTTAATATGAATATAGTTTTAAGCCCAATTTTTAGATAGAGATTTTAAAATATATTTATTTATATCTATCTTCACTACATTTCAACTGATCTGAGCTTAAATCCTCATCAGATTATCTTAGGCCAAACCAGTCGAAATGTGGTGTAGAAGTTCTATTCACACATTACACTTAATTTAGAAATAAATTCAAATCCAGTCTTGTATTAAGTACACATCTAGGAATAAGACACCTGATGACATCCAGCAATTAAACTGCTTAAAGGCATAGCATAGATGTAAATATTGAAAAAGCTTCACCTCTAAAAACGAGATAAATAAATAGCTAAAAAAGGTTTACTCTAAATAAATTAATCATCTTAGAACATATAGGTACAAAGTGAACAGAGAGGCAACAGTAATTACCTTTTCAGTACATTCGCAACTGCAATCTGTGCCAGTTCTCTTGTATTTGGAGAAGATTTTGATCCGTGCCAAATGAAAACTTTTCCTGTTAGAACATTCAGTAAAATAAAGGAAGACCGGCTTCTTAAGGCTGAGGTATTTGCAGATTCTAATTCAATAAGGCATACTTCATTACTTTTCTCATTTCTGAGACAGAAGAACTTCCAGGGTTCTTGTGTGTTTGTCTCCTCTTCTTCTCGTCTTCCAACATGAACAATCATCTTACCTCCAAATAAATTCAGGAAACATGGTGGTTCTTTCCCTTCTAATACTCGAACCTAAAATGCAGATTAATAAATATTAATTTCTCTGTGATTGTATTATAAAAAGCAACAAACATTAATGTCTTAGTGAAGTATATCTCTTCAGGATATACTTCACAAAAATAAAGTCAAATTTTGATGCTAAATTGGCAGAGTCATTAGAGCAATTATGACTTGTATTTTAAATTCAAATTCCAAAGCCAACTTTGTTTTTAGGGTGGTGGATGTACAGAATCATTAGGGATCAAATGAAAAGCCTTGCAGTACTTGTCCTGTTTTGTTTTTTCTTTTCATTCTAAGTTCAAATCACACTGTAATCTACTTAGGTGGCAGACTTAATTAATTACTTGGTTTAGTATCATCACCTAATTCTGGGGTGCTTTTAGCAGAGTCCACTGTACAGCAAGCATTTGGGTTCTTCCCTCCCTCCCTCCTTCCCTCCAGTTTCAGAGGTTCTGAAAAGAAGCATGAGCACTGCCTATCTCTCTTGTCTAAACAATTAACAAAATTCCCATCTTCAAAAATTACTGATTCTCAAAAATTTGCTTTGAATATTTAATGAAAGTAGTAACTTAATTACTGAAACAGACTTACTTGTGGTCCTCTTTCTTCATCAAGCTCAACAGTCATCAGTGCAGATGCCCCCTTTTCAGTGATAGTAGAGTTTTTACCTTGCCAAAAAAAGTAGGCACATCTCTCACGGCCTACAGTAGACCGTCTAGATCCACTTTTGGCTCCTGAGCAAACACAAAAAAAGGTATTATGACTCATATTTCAAATAAATACAATAAAATATGACAAAACTGTATCAAATTACATAATCTAGTAAATTTATTAAACAGTTATTAGTTTATTTGAAAGAAAAAACACTGAAATGATATTACTTTTAGTAATATCATTAACACTATTTTGTATATTTAAAGATCTCTCTTTAAGAATATTTTATAAATCACTTCAGTGTATTTAGTGCATTCCTAAAATCATTGAAAACTAAAATAAAGAAGCAAAAACTATTTACCTGTAGCTACTATTCTATATTCCCATCTCACAACATATGTATCTCCATCATGAAACTGACCATTGCTGATATAATCTAGTTTATAATGGTCAAACTCAAGAACATGCCACACTGTGACTGCTATCGTTGTTATTTCAAAATGCTGTATGAACCCATCCATGTCTTCATCCCTTAAAAAGAATATAAACCATTAAGATTTAACATAAGGATTATTGTTGTTACTAGGGAGTATTATTTGTTCATGACAAACTGTACAGTTGAAATCACATGACATGTCTGAAATATGATGAAACTGTCCTCCATGCTTTTGTTGACTGCCAATGATCCACCATCCACTGAACTGATGCTAAATAATTGCCACAGTGTGTGGCATAAACTAAGTTGTCTATGGCTACTATAGTAAAACTTTTTCCATTACCTCCTTTAAAAGGGAAGGTTGATCAGTATTTTTATACCTGTTGGCTATAGCAAAATGGATAGTTTACTGGATAAGAGTGATATATTTGAAGTTAAGCCTTTTCTGTCTGTGAATCACAGTCTTCTTCCACAATCACTTGAAGTAAATGATGAGGACAGAGAGAAAAATCCGAACTCCTTATAAATCTCATGAAAGAGAATTAAGATTAGTGAGTAGTGTTGATGGATGTGTCAGCTCTCGAGTTTTGCTTGTGGAGGGAAGGCACTTGCTTTTCTGTTAAGAGCAACCAGGATCTATACGGGTTGCCTTGATTTGGCCTCTCTGGCTATTGCATTTTGATATCATTATTATTTATTATATGAAAGCACTCATAATACATTGCTATGGTGTAAAAAGCATGTCATACTGTGAAAAAGGGATGGTAAAACTGCATGAGATAGAGAGGGAGCAAGACACAGATTCAAATAAATGCTACTGGCACATAACACATATGAATGCAACTGGTGCATTTACACATACATACATGAATTGGCTGTGTGTGTGCATGCACAAGTGCATATAAGAGTGGAGATTATTTGTATATGTGCTCACACCATTAGTGTTTGTGCATGTGCAAGTCTCTGCATGTGTCTATGTGACAATGTGTCATTAGCCAACTCTTTCAGAGCAAGCATGTCTTCAGAATTAAATCAACTCAATGCATTGCCTTTTGAGAGAGATTGCAAGCTAATTGACTTTTTTTTTCTACAATTAATTGTATAAAGGGGAGATACAATGCTGTAAGTGTTACAGCATTGTATCTCCCCTTTATACAATTAATTGTAGAAAAAAAAGTCTATTAGCTTGCAATCTCTCTCAAAAGGCAATGCATTGGAGTTGATTTAATTCTGAAGACATGCTATGGACATTCAATGTTTACTTATGTCACTATATTCATCTTCATATATTTTATGTGATATATGTTAGAATCAAATACACTTACCAGTGTGTTCCTCTGCCAACATTACTTCCTTCAAGAACCATCAAATAAGGTCCTGGATGAGGTCTCTCAGCTAACTTTCCACCATCATAAGCTACCAAGTCACTGTGATCTGTTTGCTAACAAAATACAAAGAATAAACTGGTAAAAAAAGATTCCAAGCAGTAGTCTTTCAATTCACAGAAACTAAAAATCACCAAAGTCTCACCCACAAGATAAACCAAAAACATGTAAAAGGCTTGAAAAACCAAAAATCTTTACTGTTTGATGAAACCAACAACTGGAAAAACTTCAAGCTTCATCTAAAAATCTTTGAAGGCAGCACCCCACAATAGTTACAGTACAACAGAAACCAGAATAAAAGACTTTATTTTATAAAATGCATTATCTATTTCTTTCATATCAACCTCAGTCAGTATTAATTCCCAGATGGAAATGATCAAATCTACTACTTATATATTACATAACTATAAAATTAAATACTGCCTACTGTGATAAAATAGCATTTGTATACAATTTGTATATCAACATGTAATACTGGTAAAATATATGTAAAAAAAAAAAATTCAAAATATTTGAAATAATAAGATATATTTTAAATTTAAAAAAGCAATCAAATATTGAAATGAAATTTGACCCCAATATAAAGAGAGGTTGAGTTTTATAATTTACTATAGTAAAAAAATAATTAGTTTAAAATGGAGAGAAGATAAATAAAATATTCTATAAATCTAAATATATTTTAACTAGTCTAGGTGACAAATGCATGAGTAAAATATTTAGATGAAACAAAAAGAACTTGCTAAGCATTTACACTTTCATTTATGGGCAAAAAAAAAATCAAAATTACAATTTTTAAAATGAATCACATTTCAACAATCAGGAAGAAAGTGATTTTGGTAATAGGAGTCTAAGGGAGTTAATTGCATGAGTGTGGACAGGTAGAGAATTGAAATAGTTTTCTTTTACATTACAGAATGTCCTAGACCACTTTAAACAACATTGTAGGCCCCTGAGCAAATCAGTATGCTCAGCCTTATAATATTTATTGATTGACAGCAAGCCACAGTATACATAGATCAGAACTGGATCCATAGACCTATGAGGCATCTGGGCAAATGCCCAGTGTGCCTATACCTTAAGACAACCTGAGAATGTCTCACACAGCATAACTACATACTACTCAATAAATTAAACAAATGTTTTTTGTACTTGGTGTAGTTAACTGAAAAATGCATTATCAGTATCAACAAACGTTCTAAGGAGGCAAATAGGAGTAAGAGGAGAAAATATGCTGAGCTACGGAAGTTATGCCAAAAGAATGGGTGGCAAGCAAAGTAAGATCCCATTGAGGGATTTGCAGGCTACTTCGCAAAGGGTTTGCAAGCCACTCCTTCTGCAGAGCTTATAAATTGCTTGGCATCACAAAGGCAAGTAGGCAGAAGCCATTAAATTGGTTGTAGAGGCAGCAAGGGTTGCCTCAAGGTGGCCTTAGGTGAGGAAGTGCAAGCCCTGGGAGGGGCAGTGCAAACTGGACTCAAGTTGGAGCTTGATGAACCCCCCAGCAGGGTTGCCTGGGCGAGGGTATTTGATGTTGAAAGACCCAAAACATCTAATCATTCCAGATAATGTCCAGGTGCATCACAAGATGATGTAAGGAAAAATTGATGCCTTGTAAAACATTTAATCTTCAATTAGTATTCTACAAAAATACAAGTTCATACTTCATATTGTATAAATATTCTTACTTTTGATGTATTTTTCTCTAGGCTCTTCACTTTAATCAGTCGAGTGGAATCAGGCCAATCAGCAAATTTCTCTCGAAAAGCTATAGTTTCCATATTTTCATTGACCTTGCCAAATATAGCCCAGTTGGGACGGCTGCATTTGTCACTCTCTACATCACCTTCTGCAGACACTGAAATCAAAAATATATTTCTTTAAAGTCACTATTCACAGTATTCCCCTCTGTTCCCATCTCTAACCATTCGTCACTTTTCTTTCACACTTATGTAAAATTACCTACCCACCAACCCTTTCCAATCTACTATCAGTATTCTCTTATACTCACGTTCTTGTAGTTTGAGGTTTCACCCTGACACCTCATCATCACCATGTCTTTTCATTCTTTCCAGCTAGGGTAACCATGAATCTCCTCTATGGCAAGACACCTGTTCCTGCCCCTCTGTCATATTTAAATTTTTCAATGCCTGGCATAAAGTCACCTCTCTCAATACTACACCCTCACTCAGTAGTGGTGTCTTGTTTTGTGGGTTATTTGTTGACCTTACAAGTGCTAATTCCATGAAAAAAGCACTCAGTGCAATCTGTAAAGTGGTGGGTATTAAGAAAGGCATTCAGCCTTAGAAACCATGCCAAAACAGACATTGAAGCTCAACACAATTTTCTGGCTTTGAGACTCTGTTGAACCATCCAATCCATTTCAATGAGGAGGAAGAGGACAACAGTGAAGGAAATGTTATTTCAGCTAGATATTCTTATGAAATACTGAACTGTTATAATAAAGTGAAGTATATTCTTTATGTTGCAATCAGGTAACTAAAGCTAGTAGAATGGTGTGTTTACTCAAGACCAAGGGGGTCAGTAATCTAACACAAAGATGATTTTAATTTAATTGGTGAGAAAACTGGCAAATTTATAATAATCTGTATTGAAATATGAAATTACAATTTGCTACTAAAGTATGGAATAACAAAATATTGCTAAAATGATTTAAAAATAAAAGTGCTTTGATTCATACATCTTAGAGGAGACATCTGATTTATTATTGCAGACTCATAATCGTAGCCTTTGTTCCAAAGCTGCTGAGCAAGTTCAAGCCCCAGCTTTTTCTTTAAAGGTGAAGCTTTCTTTCCTTGCCAGACATATAATTCACAGCCAAAATCAAAGACTAGTACCTGAAACAAAATTTGAATATATGTAAGCTCATAATGTATACATAGTAACAATCATCTGAAGATAATATTAGTTTAGCTATTGGAATTGATAAATGTAAGTTTTATTTATCAAATTGTCGTCTATTGTTGCTATAACTCTAACAACACAAAATAACAGCTGCAATGTTTTCAATATTAATGAAACAACATAATTTAAGACTAATTCTGGACAAAATTATCAGATTGAGCATTAATCTAACTCGCATGATTTTCAAGCACATACACAAATATATGTGGATACATGTAACTACATACATGTTCACAGAAACACACATACATGGACATATACAACTACACAACTGTGCACACAAACACACACATACAAAACAGAACTATTAATTTATAAACAATAATCAAAGATCAGTTGAAAAAGAATAGTGCCAGAAATTTACACAAATGTTGGAAAAATTGAAGAGCACAGATTTGAAAAGAAGACCAGTGATGTTACTTTACAAAAATTCAGTCAAGGACATGAGTTTATAGATAAAATAATAAAATAACAATATTGGTTAGGTACATTATAAAACAAACTGCCAGGTAAAATTCTATATAAAACCATTAGTTAGGGAAATTATAAGAGTAGCGGAAACATCCTAATTAGTGTTCTAACATGTTATTGCAATGTATGGGAAAATGAGCTACAGGGAACATTTTCAATTGAAATAATAAATGCGAAAATTCACAAAGTACTTCAAAAGACAATGACAACAAACATTTAGATAAATAGTTAAAGCAACAAATTTTTAATGAGGTATGCAAACTAACTTCATTGCTCTTCAACATTTCATGTTTGGGAGAATCTCCCCAGTATTCTTCATATGGTTTCAAGCAATTCTTTTCAATCTTATAGATCATATTTCTACTAACTATAGCATTTTCATATAATTCATCTTCATCAGGAGGTCCGCACTCTGAAAAAGAGACAGACAAGGTTTTAATAGAATAAATATGAATATTATTGTGGGTAAAAATATAGCTAAACCATGTGACTTTAATAATATTTACAGTAAAGAATTTTAATTATCATCACATATATTGAAACTGTAAGGTTATAAACTTTAATTATTGTGAATGATCATAAGAATTACTTTATCCCACCAATAAAGAGTGATGCAATGGTGTATGACCTTACAATCTTTTAGAATTTATCCTTTATACTTCTCTACAATAGTATAAATAACAATTATAAATCTATAGGAAAATACATGCAAAATTTTATCTATGAAAGGGGGATGTTCAGCAAAAACTGACTGAAAATTGTACTGAAACATACAGTTCATGTTGCAATCAATAAATATATGAGATAGTTGTACAGAATACGAGGATATATCTTTGGATTAAATTTACTGATAGAAGGCAGGAGGGTGAATTAAGTGCAAGAATTGCAGGTGCTGGTGCAGTAATGCACCAGCTTCAGCAGTCAGTCATTAGAAGAAGGAAGGTAAGTGTAAAAGCTAAACTCATGATCTTCAAATTTGATGTCCAACTTTATCTATGGTTATGAATCTTGGGTAATGACTGAAAGAACAAGACTGCAAATACAAGTAACCAAAACAGAGTTCCTCCAAAGGACCTTTGAAGTAACATTACTTGTAAAAGTGTGTGTAGCTTGGTGACCAGAGAGGCACTCCAAGCAGAGCTGCTATTTCTCCCAATTGAGAGATCTCAGCTTTGATACTATGGACATGTGGTAAGAATGTTTAGAGAAAAGATCACTGGACAAGTTTTATAGGGAAAAGCAACTAGCAGGAGATCCAGTAGTAGGCCAAGAGCAAGATGATAGGGTAACATCCATAAGTGCAGTTGGCCTCACTTGAGATCCAATTGGATAAATTGGAAAGGGTTGCTTCTGACAGACCCAATAGAAGTCTCAGGAATAAGTGAGTGAAGAAGATGAGATGAGATATACAAATATAATCACTGAATCATACACTAAATTACAGTTTCATTACAAAGGAAAAACGTCTATAGTGAAAATATTCTACAACAACAGTTTTCAAAAAAATGCATTATTTTTCTCACTCTTAAACAGGAAACTTGGTACAAGATAATATATCTTTCTCTTTTCCTTGTATATATTAGACAATGTTTGTAAAGAATGTTAAAACTATTGAGATATGTCTCAGTTACTTATAAAAACATTACAAGATGAGTAATAAAAAAACTTTCTTCAAAGACTGAAACCCTAAAAGTTTATGCATTTAAATTAGTAACAGTGGAAAGTATATGAGAGAGAAACAGCTGCTCTGATTTTTGGAATATGAGGAGAATTTGTGGCTTGAATAAGGTGAGAAGCTGCAATCTCATATTCATTTCAAATTTTGGCACAAGGCCAGCAATTTTGGGGAAGGGATAAATCAATTACATTGACACCAATGCTCGACTGCTATTTATTTTATAACCCTGAAAGTATGACAGGTAAAGTCAACCTTAGTGGAATTTGAAATCAGAACATAAATATGGACAAATGCCACTAAGAATTTTGTTTAGTGTGCTAACGATTTAGCCAGCTCAAGTTGCCTTAAGTTGCAATTTAGTATTAATAACTACCTAAACAAGTTCAAAAAAAAAATGTAGTTGTGTCATATTTTTCAAATCCATACTTTTGTCAGGTTTAACGACAAAGGATAAGGACTATTGGGAAAAGAGTATTGTGGGAACTGTTCCAAACAATATCAACATAAAAAATTCCTGTTCAGTAAATGGAAGTGATAGAATTCTAAGTATTCAGAATTTCTTTAAAAGATAGTATTTTTCAACATAAATTATACCTTGACAATCATCCTCAGAGCCTTGCAGTAAATCCCAAAATACAGGACTTGATACTTTCTTGCTGTCAATCATCACAAATTGTGCTGAAGATCTATAGCCAAGATCTTTTTTCTGTTGAACATGGGTAGCTATATCTGCAGACTAAAACAAAAGTAAAATAAATATATAAGATTATTCCATATTTTTTTTATAAAAACGTTCATGAATGTCATGAATAATAAGCTATTCTTGTAGTCTTTGTAGCTTACAGTTTTATTTTTCCAACACTTTCTTTTTCAAAGATTTTTTTAGAAGATTACATAGAATCAAAGAAATAAATAAGCCATAACAGTCATCTTAAGATGTTTAAAATCAGTCTTTATAGCTTATGTAATTAATTAAATAATGGAGTTATTCAATAATTCACACCTAGCAATAATATCACTTTCAAAACTTAATTTCCAAAAAGTTACTAATAATTTCAAAATCATAATATAGATTATGTTGAAACAAGCAATAAAAAGACAAACCAGTAATTCAAATGTAACTATTGTGCTCTTCTTCGTTAAAAACATTAAACACAACATTCCCCACACTTTGATGATTTGGAGAATGAGGGGTACACTAAATGCTTATCTTACAATACAGTTATTAATACGATATACAAAAATATTGCAATACCTCTAGACACCCCAATACAAGTTTACTAGACACTGATTTATGGACAGAAAACTTACTCATAAATACATCATCAAAACCTGGCATAAAATACATGACACAGAGTCTATGACCCTTGGTGAGAACATTGTTAACTACAAAACACTTGCTTCTGTCGGAAACTGCCAACATCAAAACATCTTAATGACAAACTTCATAAGAATAATGAAAATATAACAAGAATGTAACACTCAAAAGTGGCACTCAGACTGGTGCAGGATGGGGATGAATGCAATGGGGAGTGGTGAGAATGGTGAAAGTGTGAGGGAAGGAAATAGAGATGGGGAGATGGGACATACATTACAAAACTCAACTGACCTTACCCTGGATGTTGGATAAATTATATTAATGCTAAAGAGGCTTCTGAATCACTATTTATATACGTGCACGCACACACACATACGCACAAACTGCTGCTGTTATCACCATCATGATCACCACCATCATCATCACGTCCCTTTTTTCCAACAGAACATCTTGCCATTTGTCACATTCTTTTGACATCTTTTGTGAGATTCATCACCCTGACATTAGCTTTTACCACTTCTACCTCTGTCTCCATTGGATACAGTTTACCCATCCGTAGTCCTCCATATACACCATATGACTGTATCAATGCAGTTTCCTTTCATGCAAACTACAATGGTTTCCTCTTATATTTTATTTATCTTTCAACTCATTTGTACCACCTCATGCATGCATATTAACAGTACAGAGCCAGTGGGCCAGGTTTGTTTCATTCCTCTCCAACCTTTGTACATCCTCTGTGTTCAGTACCCATGTCTTACCACGATGCAGCACAATACTTCAAACACAAGGAACAGACATTCTACTCTTTAATTCAAAGAGAGAAACTTCTTATTGCTAGCAGAGATGATAACATCCTGAACTTTTTCCACCCAGTTCTTATTCTGGTTACTATGCTTTCAGAGCACCCACTTCCACTACTGATTAGGTTGCCAAGACAACAGAAATTATCAACTACTACTGAGCTTTCCAAGCATTGAAAATAATTTTACTATTGAACTGACAAACTGCCTGAGATCCCAGTATACCTCTTGTGCACCCACATACACACACACATATGCATGCACACTAGCTATAAAGTTACAATGTGATTTAGATAAAATAATCAATTAAACATTTTGCTTTGATGAGGAATTAGTATGTTTGTCTTCACTAGGTTTTCCTTTGTTGAAAAAAAAAATGAAATGGTTTAGGCAGTTACTAGCTCACCATATTTATTAAAAAAGTAAAAAATTCTTATTTGAAATTTTATTTGCAACGTCATTATATAACTTAAATAGAAACAACAAAATGAATAAAATGTTTCCTTTACCTTAGCTTTCTCAATGACATTAGTGAATTCTCCTGCCCAGTTAATGACTTTATCTGCCGTTACTAGAACATAACAGTCTCCATGGTTCACAGATTTGGCACATGGCTCAACTAGTCTAGTCTGAACATGCCGCCGACCTTTAATATAGAATGAAAGTAGTGCATTTACAATAGTTTCTAGTCGTTAATGAAACAATTATTTGTCTGAGGCTAGTATATGCATTAGAGATTTAATTACATGAACAACTGGTTAAAAGTTTTTGTTATATAATTACATAACTAATAAAATAAACCCAGCATCAGAGGAAAATGACATTGAACCAGCATCAACAGAAATCACTAAATAAGATTCACAAATAGGGTTAAGTTTGTGTGCCATGGTGGAAATGTAGACATTAGATGCAGGCATATCTGTGTGGTTAAGAAATTCACTTCACAAAGATGTGGTTTGGAGTTTAATCACACTGCACAGCATCTTGGTCAAGTGTCTTCTGGTGTAGCTCTAAGCCAACCAATGCCTTGTGAGTGAATTTGGTACATAGAAACCAAGTGGAAGTCTGTCAAATGTGTGTGTGTGTGCACGCGTGCATGCACACGAGCATACACACATTTGTGTGCACACATGTACGTATGTATATTTGTGTTTTTGTTTTTATCTTTCACTGTTTGACAACCATGTTTGTTTGTTAATGTCTCCAAAATGTAGTGGTTCAACAAAAAGAGATTGATAGTATAAGTAACACACTTAAAAGTACTAGGGACAATTTAATCAACTAAACTTCTCAAAATGGTGCTCCAACATAGCCTTAGCTGAAAGACTGACACAAATAAAAGCTAACTGAATTTATGTCTCTATGATAGTACATTAACTTATTGACATTGTGAACACTAAATACTTATTAGCTTTGATAGCATATAAGTATAGCAAACTGTGTGTATATGCTTTTTATCCCTATACCTCTTAATAAAAGCAATATGAAGCAATGTGACGTAGAAGCATACTGCTAATATACAAATCTGCAGTTCAGTTTTGATTCCTGGGTGTTGCTATTTCACTTCACTAACACTGCTTATGCCCTGAGAAAAGGCATGAAAATCACACAATCTCATCACATTTAAATCTGAGAGTTTGTAGTGATGTAAGAAATCAATATTCACTAGCCGCGTTCACTATCAACTTACATTAGTGTTAGCTAAAGAGACATTAATGTTGATAGAAATTACATATTAACAGCTGTTACCTCATTGAAGGTTCAAGCTGTGACCACTGTTTGAAGTGACTCATCTAATTCTGATAAATACAGTTTCTAAATATTCCCATATAACATTTGGGTGAAAAGTAGTAAACCAATGATCAGCGTCAAGATTTTCACCTATTTTTAGAAATAGCTTGTTTTCAGTTAGGAATTTCAAATAACAAAATTGTATATCAATACATAAATAAAATACAAAAACTAAGAAATTCATCAAAAGCTTTAACCTATTCTCAAAAAAATGTTTTCAAGAAAATAAATTCTACCATGTTTTTATGAAAAAATCTCAGTATATTTTGAAAGATTAAATCAACTGCAAAATAAAATGCTTCATTTGCATATTTACAAAATAATTTAAATTTCATGAGACAATATCAATATAAATTAAATAGAGAAACTTAATATTGCTTTCAAGTTTTGGCACAAGGCCAGCAATTTTGGGGGAGGAGTAGGTTGATTACATCAACCCCAGTGTTCAACTGGTACTTATTTTATCAACCCTGAAAGGATGAAAGGCAAAGTTGACCTCAGCGGAATTTGAACTCAGAATGTAAAGATAGGTGAAATGCTGCAAAGCATTTTGTCCAACATGATAACAATTCTGCCAGCTTACTGCCTAAAGAAACTGGTAATATTAAAATAGCATTTCTAACCTTTAATCTGGAATAACATAATTGGTTTGTATGGTAGATAGCGGTTGGTTCCAGGAGATGGGTTTGAAGTATCAGTTTTTCTTAGTTCAATTTTAGAAAAGTTCTCTTTGCTGGCAAGTCCAGCTAAAGCTGCTTCTGCAAATCCAGCATCCTTACTAACTGAAAACAAAATGACAATAAGAGATTCAATAGTGTGTAAATATTTTTAATACTATAACAATTTATCTGTAATATTTTACATTATGAAATATGTTGGCTTTTCACTCAAACTCAGCATAAATAGACCATTTACTTTTCATTCCATCATTTTCTTTTAAAACTTAATAACACTGCCTTCCCATTCTTTGTCCTTGTCCATATATACATTTTGTGTTTTGAAAAGCAAACTACTTCTTTGTCATTATAAATCCATAACTTTTATGAATTTACAAAATTTCCAATTGATTTTCTCCTCTTGCCACTCCAGCTCTCTCTCTCTCTTTCTCTCATACACACACACATAGAAATGCAAATATTGTTTTGATAAAATGATAATATAATCTTCATGTGGAACAATTTCTCATCAGAAATTTTTGTACCATCAAATGTTAAACCTGAAAAAAATGTTTATAAGTTATGTTAAGTACCTTATTATTGCAAAAAATAGAAATTGCTAAATTAGTACCAGACTTTAAAAAATTTAGTACTGAAATCAATACAGTACCGTGCAAAAATCTTCGGCTTTTTAAACTATTGGAAATTTCTACTAATTGCCAACTTATAAGTAGATGTTTCGCATTGTGTTTTTTAAAGCTGAAACATTGGCCCTGTTGGAGTCATTTTAATACCTAATCGCTATATTTACTGTATAATTGACTCAAACCCTTCTAGGTTGTGCTTCAGAAAGGCTGCAGTCAAATGACCAAAACAAGCAAAAGAGTTTATATATTCTTTCAGGAAGTTCATATATTCTTTAAATTATTTTTGCTGATTGCTTCTAATTTAACATCTAAATAATTTAGTTATACATTTCAGAGCAATAAGTGCACAAAGTGAATGTACAGCAGCTGTAAAACTAAAAATTTTAAGTTAAAATATGCAATTAGAGTAATAAATAAATTTAATTGCAGGATATACTTTAAATATTATTTTGCTGTTACTGCTAAATGTAACTAATTTGGGAGCTTCCATATGATTGTTCAATCTGCTACAGAATAACAGTCAAATTTCTCTCAAATCACAGCCAACATCATAATAAAAGGATGTAATGGTCACAGCTGGAATACTTTCGATCAAAGGTCTCATTCATCTGGGACTAAACAACTATAACTTCTCTTTGTTATACTCACTGATTTCTTTTTTTATTCTCTTCATTTCCATCTCAGCAATATTTGTTTTATATTCTTGGTACTCTTTCTTTTCAAGATTTACTGAACGTGATTTTAATGGATTCTTGCTACGGGCTTGTACATTCTTTTTGGGCCTGGCTTTCGTGTTGTGCAACAATCTATAAATAAAAAAATGACATAACTAAATATTTGCGTAGTGCATAGCTCAAGCCTAAACATTGTGTCTAGATTATATTTAATTTATAATTAATTTTATATTATATCCCAATTCGTGATCAATTATGCTGATGATTACATGTTTCCCTTGGAGCAATCATCAGTTCATCGCATTTCTGACAGTGAGAGAGAAAAGAGAGGCTCTACACTTCAGTACAAAACAAATATCACAAAGAATTTCATTGAAAGATCACATTTCTTTTAGTTTTCACCAATGCTTACATTCTTCAGAAATATACATCACCAAAACATATATATATATATATATATATATATATATATATACTATGCCGCTTGACTGGCTCCCCATGCTTGTGACATGTAAAAAGCACCATCCAAACGTAGTCAATGCCAGCACCCTCGCCCCAACTGGCTCCTGTGCTGGAGGCACATGTAAACCACCATCCAAACATGGCCAATGCCAGCCCAATCTGACTGGATCCAGTGCTGGTGTCATGTAAAAAGCACCATCCGAACGTGATTGATACCAGCCCCTTCGACCAGTCTGGCTCCTGTGCCAGTAGCACCTCCTGGCTTGCCAGACCCCAGTCAAACTGTCCAACCCATGCTAACATGGAAAACAGACATTAAACGATGATGATAATATGCAGACAAGGAAAGCCCCCAGCCCATTAGGAATCACTGAGATGCTTAAAATATCTGATGGTGTAGGCTATAGACAAGTCACCCGTATGGTCAACCAGGTGATACATGAGAGAGTCATACCTGGCATGGGTTAGACGTTCAACTGAAAACTGGTAAGCTGGGGCGCTGCACCAGGTTCCAATCTGATTTGACATGGTTTCTATGGCTGGATGCCCTTCCTAATGCCAACCACACCAAGAGTGTAGTGGGTACTTTTTCATAGCACCAGCATCAGCCATGACTACAATCTCACTTGGCTTGATAGGTCTTCTCAAGCACAGTATATCATCAAAGGTCTCAGTCACTTATCACTACTGCTCAACTGAAGCTCAACATTCAAACAGTGTTTTAAATAAGCAATAAATATGCATTACATTTCACAGAATAATTTGAGTGCTAAAGGGTTAAGGAAGCAATAAAAACAATTATGTTCGAAACATCTTTCAAGGATCAAAGCTGAATCATCTTTTCATATTTCAATCAAATCGAATTTATATTTCCTGATTAATCTACCTTTTCATATTTCAACAAAATGATATAATGAATAATGATATAAATAAATCAGTTACTGTAAAAATTGTTTTACTTACAATTTCTGTGAATCTTTAAATATTGCATCAAAATCTTCAACATTTAAATCTAAGGTCTCAGTTTCATCTAAAACATTGGTACTGCAACCAAAGAATTGATCAAGTCCTTCTGATGTCATATCAGGTAGGTGTACAACTGAGTTGACATTCTTTTCCTCTTCCTCGATGTCAATGTGTTTGTCTGGTAATAAAAATTAGAATTAGTCAAGAATAAACACAAAAATACAATATTTTGCTAAGCTTTGTGGTGTGGATGTGAATGTGTGTATTGTTTAGAACATGTATAAATACTGAATTGAAAACAATTTTTAATTTAATCTTTATTTGGAAACAAGTGATTTAAGATACTTTGCAAATGATTCTTCACAATGTCCTTGTTAACCATATGCACCAAAAGCTACTAAAGATTATTTTCTTATTTTTGAAATTCAAATTCACACACATTATCATCATTTTAATGTCCACTCTCCCTTACTTGAATGGAGCAGGCAGAATTTGTTGTGGCTAGTTTTTCTGTAGTCAAATGCCCATACTATTGCATACTCTTACCTGTTTCCAAGCAATATACACATGTACATGCAAATACACACACACACACACATATATATACACATACATATAATATATATAACTAAATACACACACACATACACAGATGTGGCTGTGTAATTAAGGAGTTTACTTCCCAGCCACATAGTTACAGATTCTATCCCATTGCATGGCACTTTGGGCAAGTGTCTTCTACTATAACCGTGGGCCAACAAAAGCCGTCTTAGTAGATTTGGTAAACAGAAACTGAAAGAAAGCCATCTTATCAATATGCATGTGTATGTGTACATTTGTGCATGTTTATGTCTCCTTGCCTTGACATCACATGATAGTTGTAAATGTCATTCATTTCAAATACTCTGCATATTCTGACCATGGAGAAAAATAACTCCACTTGGAAACAGGTGAGGGTTGACAACAGGAAAGGCATCTGGCTATAGAAAATCTGCCTCAATAAACTCTGTTTGACTCATGCAAGCATGGAAATATGGACATTAAACAATGATGATGAAATATACGTACACAAATGCAGATACACACACATACTTATATATAGGTATGCATATACACACACACACAATTATGAAAATGCTTTATTATCTGCTAATTAATTAGTTTTCTAATGTTAAAAAAAACAAAACTATTTCTCTCTGTATATAGTTATTATAAAAATAAGCTCTGAGATAAAAAAAAGTTCCTGCATTCTTTTGTGGGTGTTCTAGAATGTGAGTAAGTATATATATATATATATATATATATATATATATATATATATATATATAATTTATGCTGCACTGTTTTGATTCTGTCTCTCAACTTCTTATCTTTATCTGTAGTGGTGTCATTTTGGAGAACACACCAAAAGTAGTCAACTGACCTAGATTCATTACAGACAGAGAAAAGGAAAACAAAACAAGCGGAAGAAAAACATTCAGTGAAGTGCTTCATGTTCTTAGAAACTAATTGACTGTCATTAGGGAGAAATTGTAATTAATGGAACAAATTTATAATGACCTTGATTATTAAAGTATTTTTCATATTTAACTTGTAACCTTTTTAAACTGGTTAGGGAATTACATAGATACCACAAGATTCCAACTCCCTTAACTTCCTAATGGCAAACATGTTTTAATGTCAAACTATTTAAAGTATATACTCTATCCTATGTTTTTGACCAGTTTAATAGTATCTTATTAGCATTTAAAATTGCTGAAACATAACTTACATTCTAGATCATTTCAGTGCAGAAAATTCCTGTAGACATTCAATCTTATGCCTTTTATTTATCACTGTTTAACCTCCCCCATTAATGTATATTGACTTCATGTACAATACATTTTGGTTAGATTTACAATCTCGCCTTGCACAATGTACCTTCTGTGCAGCTTAATGATCTCAGATTTAAGTTAAATCTTCTTATGAACAGCTACTAATTAATCCCAGCACTTTTTCTTCTGGTGTTTCTACAGTATATTCATTTCTCCAGTCAATGTTTCCAATGCACAGACAGCTATTTTTACAATTTACTTATTTTCAGTCTTCCTTTCAACCTAATTTATAAAGCAAGGGTTCTCAACCAGGGTCCATATAAGATTTTTCTTGTTAAAATTTATGTGCAATAAATTGCTTATACTTCTACAATACGCAAAATATTTTAATTTCTTTATACAATTCCTAACAATATTTGATTATAAAAATGCAGTAGGGGATGTTTTTATATACACATCGAATGGCTATGAAAATCCAGTAGAGGAGAAGAGGAATCAAAGGGGTTCATAGGCAAAAAATGGTTGAAAACCAATATTCTAAAGGATTCTCCTATTCACCACTTAACTGTAGGTCCCCTTAATTTGCTACATATAATTCACTGCAATATACATTATGTCTCTAACAGTTTACATTTTGTATGCAGACAAACATCTTCAAACAAGATGTTCTAAATCTGGAGAAAATTAGTCCGTGCATGATGAGGCTAAAAACAAGATCAGGATCGGCCCTCTACTCTTACAGGGTGGTTAAAGACTGAATGTCAATGAGAACATTTTATATATGCCAACAACTTGAATAGCATTGTGAACAAAAATACTTAAATTTGAAACTAGAAAAGATGAAAGGCACTCAAAAAATATGGAGGTTACTGAGAATAAGATTAAGTACTGATAAAAAATCAGAAGTAACTGAGAAATAACATTGTTTACATTGCAGAAAAGGAAAAAGAAACTCAACAATGTATAACTGATGTATATAAGGAGTAGAACAGCTTTCAGAATCGACAGGAAACCAGAACTTCAAATGTACTAAAGTAACTTAATAGTAAAAGCTGCCATAAATTAAAGACCAAGGACTTCTCAAATGTAGAAATGGTCACTACATTCTTGATATAATTAGTGCCAGAGATGGACTTAGAGATAACATTAGTGGTTACAATGTCAAGGGTGGAAAGAAGTCAAAAAGGAGTGCTTCCTCCGTTGACAAATTTATTATCATGACAAAAATACAAAATAAAAATAGATAAAATTCTGAAAAATTCTATTACCAGATGAAATAATTTCTGTAGGTTTTGGAATTTTCCAGTCTGTCTTTGTTGGTGAGGTGGGTGAAATTAAACCACCAGATTCATCTGATTCTAGGAAGGGAAAAAAATTGCATGATAATCTTGAAATAAAATATCACATTCATATTTAATTCAGAATATCATTAAGTAAAACCTACTTTAAACTTAAAATATTACAATAAATATTTTATTCTTACAAAAAATGAGTCATATTTGTGTTTTGCAAAGGCTTAGTAACTGATTAGTGAGAGGCCTGAAGTATTTTCTACCTCTAATGAAGTTTAGTTTTTAGCATGCAGTTTTATATTCGAGATGATCACAACAGATCATCAGTGGTGTGAGATCTAGAACTTACAGCTAGCTTAAAGGTTTTAGCTGTATTTTGTTAATAAATATGGTGTTGATATTGTTTCCTTCACATATGTAGTGACTGTATTTTGGTGCTATTGAAGGAGATTAAGATATGACCAGCTGTTTTGTCGGATGTTTTTGAGGTTTCTGAAAGGATAGCAAACTGCAGGTAGAAAGGAGGAAAGAAGAGTAGTACCATATGCAGATGAATGTGTATTAGAAGTGACAGAAGGATTACTAATGCAGAGGAGGAAAATAGATACAATAGAGAGTGGAGTAAGAATTTTTTCGCATATGTTGTGATGAAGCAATTTGGCAGGAAATTTCTGACCCAAGAGATGAACAATAATTGTGGTTACATCAAAATACAACTTATACTTTCGAAATCTAATATCAGTTTATAAAAAATTTGCTTTGACTTTCTCTATTTCCAAGTAGATCTCTGTGGTTAACAACTCTTTCTTTAAATCCTAGTAACTAGAAACAATGAAAAATTATATATGATTTAACTCTACTTCTTCACAATTGATGTCAAAAGAAGTAACTTACCTGTGAATGATCTCTGCTTGATTTGAGCCAAAACAGTCTTCTCTCTAACGACGCAACCTAAACATAGAAAGAATAAATGTTAATTTGATATAAAAAGTGTAAACCTAAAAAGACAAAAATATTTTACAAAAGATATTCCAATAATACACAGGCTTGTAAAATAATAAATTTAGCATTGTTACAAATAATGCAAAGTGCACATTATATACAGGACATTCAGTCAAGAAATTTGAAGCCCATATCAAACTGTCTTATGTTTTTGACAAAAACACTTATCTTCCAATAGCTGTATCTACTTTCCTCTAAGTAAATGTTGTGCATGTTATAATTCACCTGTGATGGTTGTAGACATTATACAGATAATTTTGTTACATTCTTGAATTGTATTTTGAATTCAAATCCTCTCATGCAATATAAGATATTTGTGCTAGATTAACCTACCCTGAGAGAGATTTATTTTTATATGTTTAACACAAGAGAAACTGAAACTAAGAAAAGGTCTCAGAAGAGTTTAGTTTAAATTCAAGCTTAATTAATGCTGCCTATTAAAAAATATATAACTCAATAAATGAATGTGATTTAAACAGAGGCATATGAGGTTAATTTTTCTGGAAGGAAATCAGGTTTAAGTTACAAAAATAAGGCCAACACTTGGAAACTAAAATGTCTCTTTTTATCCTACACCCACCTACCCTCCCTATTTCTCTTAAAGCTGTAACTATAAAACTATGGAACCTGGTGCTGCCCCTGGCATTGCCAGTTCCTGCAAAGCTGTCCAACCCATGCCAGCATAGAAAACGGATGTTAAATGATAAGGACATAAAACTGTTGACATATAAGAAATAGAATTTGAAAGTAGACAAGAACTGCAGGGGCACTGAGTAGAAAACTAAACACAATTACCATAGCTTACAAAAATAAAGCTATTGAAACATTGAACAATTTAAGTCTAAAAGTTTTAGCTGAAGATTTTCAAAAGGTTTCCAGATTAAAGTGATGAATTTTGTTACAAAAATATTTTATTATGAGTTGCTCATGCAAAGAATAATAGTTATTATCAGAAAGAAAAAAGAAGAAAAGCCTCTCACATATCTTTAACTCACCTGATTTACTCAGCTTGCCTGCAACAGTAAATAACTGGGCATCACTCTCTTCAACTCTAGTCTTCCATGATGTCTGTGAAGATTTTAACTGAGACATTCTTTCAGAAAGATTAATAGGCCGAACTGGTGTACTAAAAGGACTAGGGGACCTTGCTTTAATCATTTCTCTATCCGGGCTAGAACTGGGACTATCACTTGGTTTGTAGACTCGCTTCTTCCAATCGTTTTCACCACTCTTCTTAAGAGCTGACAACCTGAGAGTTGCAACAATAACAAAGGAATATTAAAGTATGTTTACAAATTTCAATGAATGCTTTGTTGCATTTTTTTATTAAAATAAATTACTATATAACTGGAACTACGAAGTTAAACCAAATTACTACAACATATAGGAAAAATTAATATATCTGAGGGGAAATAGACTAATTAACAACTTATTACTGGTTGTTATTCGACTCAGATTAGTTGATTAATTTAAATGTAGTCAAACCTAATGAATTCAAAAATATAATTTTAAAAAATCCATTAGGTTTATAGTCTAATATTCAGAATATTCAATCTCATGCTTTTAAAAATAAAATCAATTTTAATCTAGAAAACATCTTGTAATTTAGAAAACGAAGCTGGTTACAATATTTAAGAATCATTTTAACTGGTGATAAGAAACCAACATTCAATTAATTAAACATTCTAGAAACCTAAAATAGACCACACACATGGAATGTTGCTTTAAGCACTATAAATGGATAACTATATTTGTTTGCATCTACATAGCTAAAAAAATTAAGTAATATGCCCATAGTATAGCTTAGTGATAAGCATTAGGAAAGACACATTGTAAAAGAAAAATCTTTGTCATATATCCATGCGAATGTTTTTGAATTTGCGATCTCAGCATAATAAGAAAAAAATTAATATAATGCTAAAATGGAACATGTTATAATTAAAACTAACAATAGTAAAAAATTATTACAATTAAAATATTTACATCATACTTTTAATAGTTTATGTAATTCAAAATTACAATTCTTAAGCTGAAAATTTACCATTTGTTTATTTATTCTAAAACTGGTATATGTTCTACAGAATTCTAGCTCTCATCTACCTATCTTTTAACAGATACAAACATTCAGGCTCAACAACTTTAAAATAAACATTTTCTAATCAATGTAAAAATATACAATGTATTACGATGAACTTCAACAGCAACTGATAACTGACACTGGTCTTGCCTTTTACAATCATTTGCCTAAAATCATGTCTTGATATACTCTCCAGTATTGATAAAATATGGTAATTTGTTTAAATTTTTCTTCATAAGTTAGCTAATTAATCATCCAAATATATCTTTACAATAAATTTTCAACTATTTATCCACTTTTGACATTTTTGTATAATAATATAATACATACTGTTGTTTAATTAGCTTCACTTGGTACAGTAGTAGACAGACAACTGAAAAATTAGAAGCTAGCTACAAGTATAGGATATGAAATAGCCCATGTCAGTTTGAGATACCCTTAAATACCAGTGTGTAACTCAATATTCATGTTGTCCTTACTGTAAGCTATACTACCCTACAAATTCAAGATCAGATGTTATGTGATGGAAGAGAGAGATTTGGCTGTGTCAGTGAACAGGTCAATGAACAATACAGAAACTGCTTCTTATTAGAAGCAGTAATTAATACTTGTTATATTTCAAGATAGTTTTCTATATTGAAAACTACCAGTATATGATCATACAATCACTCATTCGTACACTTAATATTTTGTGATATCGAAAGAGTGTTGCCATTTCAGACCAATGATAAAATGTAGTGTAGTCAAATTGGAAAATAGAAACATTCTAACAGCTGTCTTAGTTCCAACAAAAAATGAGCACTATATATTAAAAGTTTACTAAGATAGTCCATAAAAGATACTGATGACATTGGTAAAACGTAATCAAGGCCAACACTGCACTATTTGGCAGTGCCAGAAAAGACAAAAAATGTGATACAATATTGCTCACTATATATTATAAGCTATTCTCCAGCCATATCCTGTTAACAGTCACAACTAGTTGAAGGGGGTACCCATTGTTGGGCTGCCTTATGGCACTGAATACCTTGATACCAATTTTGAAAAGTTAAATTACTGAAATTCTACACAGAATTCTTCCCAATATACAGAACATACTTTCTACTCCAACACAGTAATTTCTACTAATAAAAATTGTCCAATAGAAATGTAAACTTGAACCAATCAGTACAAAATAAAATTTTTTAATAAATTTTTTTTAGATAGTCTACTCAAAACAGAGTTTCTAATGAAAAGTAACATCTATTATAATCTTATTTGGTCAAGTTATTTGGTTTCTAAAAAGTAAATTCAATCTTAATATTTGAGAGTTTAACAGTTGTTCACCAAAACAAAGACATAAAACGGAATGAATTAATCAATAGCAAAGTCACACAAAAACATAATTTATAAGACTTTTTTCTTTATTTCCTAACACAAATGAAATAATATTTATAAAAGTGGTTAATATGAGCATTTAAGTAAGCAAAATCTCTATGGTCACAATTTCAAACTTTACTATAAAATACACATTTCTCTACTTGGTGTATCTCCATGTAAAATAACATTTTTGACAGTACATCTATCCTCATCATTTATCACCAATTCATTCATCACTGATCTGGGATATCATGATACAGCCAATTGTGAACTATGTTGTGCTTATTACAAATTGATCTGTGATAATACAAGTCAGTAATGACATTTTTCAGCTAATTTATTATTATTATTTATTAATCATATATTATTAAATTTTACTCTAAATATTATTCCAACTATGAAACAGTATCATTATGCGTGTTTAAAGACTGTTTTCCCCATGTGTTATTTATTTAACATGGTGTTTTTTTGGAACCAAACCACCATGATAAATGAGGATAGATGTATATTCAATCATACAGCTAGTTTATAATGATTAAGATGTTCACAAAGAAATATGCTTTTCTTTCAAAAAGAAGTTGGGGTGAATCATTTTATAATAATAAACTTCAAACTTTTAACATGATGTTAAGGATATAATAAGTAGTTTTCACTTTTAAAACAAGCTATTGTTTAACCTCTAGTCAGCTCTGATTGAGCAAACCTATACCCAAAGGAATTCCTGCCATAACCATTCTATCATTTTCTCATTTTTTCCCCATCAAAAAAATAATGTATCTAGAATCACATTACTTAATATTTTCCCATTTTCAAGACCAGATATTATGTGATGAAAAATGTAATTTAAGGAAAATTTGGTCACTCTTTCTAGCAAATTGGGTGACTGCACATAGAATCCCCCATTACTAAACACAACATATTATTGACCTAAAAGTTAATAATGTTCAGTCAAAATTTGCAACATAAAAAGTGCAGTTTAAAAATATAAAGCTCATTAGATAAAATCCTCCACAATTGGTTTCAAATTTTACTATAATAAATATTTCTCTACTTTACTTGGTCCATCAGAAAGGTTATTGAATTATAACAGATGGACTTACAACAATGTCTCATGCTTTACTTAATAGAGGTTTAAAAGTCATAAAATGTAGTTAATTTTTTTCTGAAAAAAACATAGTTTTACACTTGTTTTAATATGCCATCAGACAAATCAGTAAAATTTAATTTCAAAGATAAAATATTTAACACAAGAAATTGCATTAACTACAAGACTTCTTAAATTTGGCATAAAACTGAGTTCAGGGATTGACAAGATATTAACAAACTAAGGGAAAATCACTCTATCTTTGTTGTTGAATTAAAATTATTGACCAAATACATTTCTATCTAAAACTGAATTCAGAAAGGATCTAAAAATCAGCTCTAAATATTACATTCTTGCTTTATTGTGGTTCATTTGAATGCAACGAAAAAGGTATCATTTTTAAAATGATATTTGAACAGTTGAAACAAAATGTCAAAACATCAAAGTTAGTAATTTCCAGTTGTTAAAATTTCTTTTGAAAATGCTATTCATTAGTAATGTTAAAAACTAACCAACAGAAAAGCTTCAAGACAAACAGAACATTTGCAAAACATTTCAAAACATAACACAAAAAAAAGCACACCATTTATGTAACATAGTTGTTTTTACAACTGGTGTTAAAATACATAATTTCACATGACACAAAAATCATCAAAAATGTTTTAAATATCACTTAGCACATATAACATTGATAGTAATAATTTGCTCTATAAATGTTAATTTCAAGGTTGCATACATTATCAACTTTTAACCTAGTAAGATCACTTCAAAAGAATCCATCATGCAACACTATCACACACATTAATGTGTGTATAGGTGGCTATTCTAGATAAACAGTGAGATAACAGAATATTCTTTTGTAATCATGAAGGTTTTTCATGTTTATTCATTTTTTTAAGATACTTTTTCTTGGCCACTTTGATGTTAGTTTAGGTAAATCTGAAGTAAATTTGTGGGCAAAAAAACTTAACTTTACTTGTACACATATATAGTAATATACAAATATAACTGACAAATACCTTAAATCACTTGGCATCACCATCATTATCATCATCAGAACATATAAAAATATCTATTTAATTTAAGAAAACACTACATCAAAGATATTCTTAGTTATCCTCTATTGTGGTTCCTGAGGACCATTTTAAATGTTAGTAGTATAGAGTCATAAAACAGGTTAAGTAAACACTTACTTAACATTGTAAAGATTTCATATAAATGGGTTAGCTTGCATATGAAACACACCCATGATAGTGACACGTAAAAGGCACCCAGCACACTTTGTTAAGTGGTTGGCATTAGGAAGGGCATCCAGCAAAAGAAACTGTACCATAGCAGACAGTTGGAGTTCAGACAGTTCCCTGCTAGCCAGCTCCATGTCAAACAATCCAACCCAAGCCAGTATGGAGAGTGGATGTTAAACGATGATGACAATGATGGGCCTGAACTCTTTTGTTTTATAAATATTAAATGTTAGCTAAAAACAGTTACTGTCTTCAGTATGATTAATTATCAATTAAGGAAATTAACCACAAGAAGGAAAGAAACAATTGGGAGAAATAAAAAGAAAAATTACCACTGGACTACAAAATGCATCTAAAACTATGGTGAGATTTGCATATTCTTGCAACTGTAACCTCAAAAGAGATTTTAAGAGTATCATCATAAATGGCACTGAATTTACAAGCCCAAAAGTGTGGTATTCTTTGCAGCATATAATCAGGTCTTAAACAAGACACAGAGAATTCACATGAGCTTACTTAAGAAAGAACACATACCATTGGTCAATTTAACTCTGAATTTCAACTAAGCATATATTGAGGAATGTTTCAATAGGTTTTTGAAATTAGTTACCGAAAACAAATATGCAACATCATTTCAGATATGAAAAGGGACAATGAATGAACACAATGTTGAAATCAACTAAAAATCATAAATCAACTAAAAATCATAAATCATCAGATTTCATTCTGATATAAATACTAAAAAATTATTTCAAGAAACTATTTGAATACCATGTGATATCAATGGTCTTCATTATTTACTCTCAACATTTGGTTAGTATCCGAGTTGTTTAAGAATAAAGCTAAGCAAAAGAAGTGAACCAAACAAATACAAAAATATATTAGGAGTAAACATCAATCAAAAGAGGCTATCTTAATAAACAGTTTATTTCAATCTTTTAAAATGTAAAACAAAAAAGCTTCAATAAAAATTTACTTAAGCTAATTATGTGCAACCTGAACATTTCATGTATATGTGTATATGTATATATGTGTGCATGTGTGTGTATACACATACACATATATATACACACACACATTTATAAATGAGAAGGTACATGACCTAATGTTTAGGATGTTGCACTCATGATCACAAGATCATGGATTTGATTCCCAGACCAGTCTGTTGTATTTTTGAGCAAAACAATTCGTTTCACATTACCCCAGTCTACTCAGCTGTAAATGGGTAACTCTATGATAGACTGACATTCCATTCAGGGAGAATGTTAGCCTGCCTAGCCAGCAGGGTGGCATCATTCAAAAGCTACAACAATGCAAAGAAAGGCATTGTGACTAGTGGTGTATAACAGTGTCCGATAGTCTGGTTCATACACTGTTACAGAGACATACACATATATAAACACACACAAACACATACAAACTCCATAGCAGATCACTGAGTAGTTACAGATGTTAAAGATACTGAGCTGTTGGGCTATGCTCCTAAGACGATGGGTTTGATTTCTGAACCAAGAAATGCAATGTGCCTTTGAATAAGCCACTTTATTTCATATTACTCCAGTCTACTCAGATGGAATGAGCACCAACAAAGAGCTGATGCACTGTTCTCTCTCTCTCTCTCTCTCTCCAGCTGGCATACTGGAGGTTCTGCTGGTTCAAAAGTAGGATGACTGAGAGGGCACCTATGTCTACGCTCAATAGATGAGCACCTAAAACAATTACCAAAAGTGTGGTGCATACTACCAAGTCAAAGTTGCTTATAAATGACAACCATACACACAAATACATCTATATATATATATATATATATATATATATTATATATATATATATAAACTATATGTGAGCATATGTGTGTGTGTGTATCTAGTTATACACATTTGTATATATATCTATCTATATATATATATGTGTATTGCAGTAAACTGGTAGAAGCATTAGCGTGATAGATAGAATGAATACCTTATGGTATCTGTTACAGATGAAATCCTTCAGAGGTCATCTTCACTTTTCATCTTTTCAAGGTTGATAAATATAATACAAGTACTGGGGTTGATTCTTCTTTCTCTCTCTCTCTCTCTCTCCCCCCTGTCACTTTCCCTTAATCAGCTACACGCATCTGTGCGCATGCACACACACGCACACACACACAGCAGCTGTCTCAAATGTCACAAAGGATATCAAATTTTAAATACCTTTAATCAAATTAACTTTAAATAATTAACATAGAGAAATGCTATTAGATGTTCGGACTTATAGTGACTTTTGGGAAACTCAATCTATATTATCGCAGGACATGATAATGAAATAGACGCACACAGTAAGCATCAAGTCATTGACAATCTGGTTTCATTTCCTAGTGTGTTGCGCTTCACTTCCACTGCTAAACGACTTTGAAAATAACATGAACAACACATGTTTTCTCTTTCTAAATGTGTAATATCATACACATGAATACAAGAATTGCACATGATCTATTTATATATTTTCATATGACTATAACTTGCATTTATAAATCCATATTAGCATAAGAAAGTAGATACGAAAGTTAATGGATGTATCAACAAAGAGTTCTGTGAAAATAGTATATGAGTACAAAGAAACAAGTAAGAGCTGGCTGTTACTAAGCAACCTGAACATTTTGGTTGTTTAGAGTTAGTTACATATGTCTTACATAAACCACTCTTTCCAAAAAAAGACTTGATCTGAGATGGTGTGTGATATTCTACTAATTTAGTATGGATTGGCTTTATTCCATACTTGAAGCAGGTGACTAACTGTTGCAGACATTACAAGAGCTCGCATTTTGTTTCGGTGTAAATATACTATAACTTATTTTATAGAATATCTATGTGTACCGAGAATGGCCATTATGTTATATTTTCTAATAACAAGTATAAACAGATAAACAGATATGAATAAATAGGATTAAAAAGGAGAAATTGTTTCACACATATACACAAACACACCTTCACACACAGAGATACTAGATTAAATCAGTCAGAATGTTGTGTTTATATATATATATATATATATATATATATATATACACATTTATACAAAGCCTAATCTTTTTTTTTAACATGTGACTGAGTTCTCTGAAAGTATTTTTACCTTAAGAAATTAGCAACAAATTCAAAACGTTTATATATTTCTTTAGTCTATTTTGTATTTGAATTCATTCAAAATGACAGCCAATCAAATGCTGTATAGAGTCCTTGACTTAGTATCATACTATTACTACTGCCATATCTAATGAAACATGGATCAAGAATCAAGTTGCTGGTTTTATAAGCACGCAAAAAAAAAGTGTAACACTGTAAAATAAGTATCTACATATACTTGACTTAGTTTTTTTCCTGAGCTTTTTCATTCTGTATATTTAGTATGTACACAAAAGTCGTGATTCTAATTATCTTAATTCATTATTTATTTCTAACCATTTTTTGAGTACTTGAGGATATTACACCTGAGATAACATTGGTCAGAATATATTATTTCAGTACATGTATGTCTGACTCATATATTCTTTGATACAAACATCTACTTATGACTAAATAAATACACAAACACACATATTCATAATTCATATGAATAAATATATATAACACACACACACACACACATATATATAACACCTATGTATATGTACGTACACATACATGACACATATGTAAATATAGTTATATATGCATACATAATGTGTGTGTGTATACGTGTGTATGTACATGTGTGTATATTATGTGTGTGTGTATACACACACATACATATATAATTGTCATATTATATGACAGTTACACCTGATTAAGTAAGTCAGTAACATTTAACTTTACACCTCATACATCTTCAGTTTCTGGCTGTGGTCAAAAGTCGATTAAAGAAAAGGCCCCAAAGTTATGAGATATTTTTAATAGTTCATACATATTTACATACATATATATGTGATTATGATATGTGCAGGCATGGATGTGTAGTTAAGAAGTTCGTTTTGCAACCACGCTTTCAGGTTGAATCCCAGCACATACCACCTTGAGCAAGTGTCTTCTACTGTAGCCTCACTGAGCTAACCAAAGTCTGTGGGTAGAACTGGTAGGAAGAAACTGAAAAAAGCTTGTAGTGTGTGTGTGTGTGTGTTGACATTCTACACCTTCACTCAGCTTTGACTGAGTGAAATGGTGACATGATGTTTACATTCCTGGTTAACATTATGGTCAGTTTCTCTTCAATTTTGAATACCAATGGAATAAACAAGTCTTTTATTTGAAAAGCAGGTAAGAATTAGCAACAGGAAGGGCATCCAGCCATAAATTACTACCATAAGGAGCATGGTAGAAACAGACACACACACAAATACATGTATGTGCGTATGCATATATACATGCATATATGCACATGTGAGGTGCATAAGGCAGTAGGCTTTCTTTAATAAGATCAGTCTGTGGTAATCCTTCTGAACTCTGCCCAGTTGGTTCTCATGCATTAGAGGCTTTCCTTGAATATCTAGTGCCCTGTATTCTTGGGCCAAATCTTTCCCCATTTTCCTTCTTCCAGAGGTGCAACAAATGCTTCATGTCATTATGACATAACTAAAGGAAATAATTCATAGCTAATTTTAAAACTTAGTTGTATTGCATTCAACTCTTTCAACCCATTACTGAGTGCTCTCACCTTTTATATATAATAAACTGGTATGTCTTATATAGATATACTAAATGTACATTAAAATAGGTTTTAATTCCATGTTAAAAGGCTGTGATAAGTCAATGTTTATTTTAGTATTTATTCTTTATAAGCTTATAGACCTGAAACTTCTCTGATCATCACATAGTTTTGTATCTCTTGTGTCTGCTTTCTATTTCATTCCTTGAATCAGATATGCACATTCATACTTGGAAATACAAAAACAGGATTTAAAATAACAAGTCAAAAGGAAAGAGGTATGAGATAAGAAAGATAACAAACAACACACAACATTACTGGTATACTGACTTCTACTGATAGCAAGAACAAACCAGTTTGACTGAGTGAAATAAGTATGGGTTATGGCATACAATCAATTTATATTTTGGCTGATCAAATTAATAGGATAAATCAGCATGTGCAATGATTTTTCATAGCTGGTGTGCTAGTGCATCGACTACTCTAGTCATACGCAGTAACTTGCCTGTTGGCTGGTAAGCCAAGATCATCAACTGACATCTGAGGAGAATTATCTCTGGAAGATCAACAAATTAGTTGACATTTTCTCACAGTAGTACAGAACAAAACAAAGACAATGACAAGGCAAAATAATCAACAACCCAAATGGCCATTACCAAGAAAAACATACAAAGGATAATTAACATTATCAGATTTTGATTGATTAACGAAAGACACTTCAAATTTTACTTTTAGTTTTAAAGTACTGTTACCTACAGCATATGATGTCAAATGACAATAATTTTTAATAAAGAAGTACAATGGCATGACGTGTGTCTGTACATAAATATGAATACATATAAAGAGAAAGACAGAATAAGAGAGAATTGTAAAGAGAACTAAGCATTATATTGCTAAAATTTTAAACTAATTATTATAGCTGTTTCAGATATAGATGTATCTAGAGATAGCTTTTCAAAAGAAAGATAGATAATTTGCAATATTAGCATTTTGTGTAAACACCATATTTAAGCTTATTCAATATATATTTTCAAAAAAGATAAAATCTATAAAGCAATGTTTCAAACATTATATAGCAAACTTATATTACATTGTACTATTTTTAAAAACTATAAGGAAAATTCAAAATCTAAAAAGACAAAGTAATACTAAATCCAAATTCTGAAGGACTAATGAATCCCAAAAGAAAAACTGAGAAAGCAATGCTTTACTTTTTAAATTGATGTGAAAATTATTTTTATTTCACCCAAATAACTATAGTAAACCCTCTTGTGCATACTCTAACACCACCCACTTACAAACATGTTTGTGTCTAATGGTTCTTCTAAGAAATGTTAAATATACCTGTTTATGAGAATAAATATTACTGACAATACACCTTCCAAATACAGAAGGAATAACCATATTCCACCCTTGCGGGGTACTGGCAATGGCTAAGCTATAGCTAACATGCACATTGTACTAGGTATGGATGTGACTCTGGGTTCAAACCCACACCACAGCACTTAGGGCATGTATTATACTTTAGCTTTATGATGACTTATCCTTGATAGCAAAATTTGGTCACTAGAGACTATGCAAAACTCAAAATATATTTGTGCGTGTGTGTGGGCATGTGCGCACATATGCATGCACACACTATCCACGTGTATTTATGTTTGTATGTACATTCACTGCTTCATATGTACAGGATAAACGCAAAGTCAAGAAAACCCAATAAGCAGTGTTTGACAGACTTAAGTCCTTCACATCATGTGAGACACTTCCTTGTTACTGCCTGAAATACATTAAACGAGTACTTGGCTTCTTGAAAGCTTGTAACCAATAGAGCTTTCCTTCAGAATACAGCAATATAAAATAATAAATAAATAAACTTTCTACCCCTGTGATGTCCATTTGCTAGAACCTATATGAGAGAGAGCAGCAGAATTGCTACGGTAACTCTCCCAACTAAAAACATCCTGAAAATCTATGCTGTTATACAATACCACTCAGATAAACATCAGACCAAAGCTGGCCAATGAAACCTAAGAAGGATAGTAGTCATGTTCCTTAATTATTCATTCCTTCGTCACATAATGCATACTCACAAGAAACTAAGAATTGTCACTGCATGACTCATTCACTTTGAATGAATAAATTCTGCTTATATGTATTTCGTACTTTTACTCCTGTATATCTGCATAACACATGTGCATGCACATACAAACACATGTGCATGCACATACAAACACATGTGTTGTATATGTATATATACATGTATGTGCGCATTTACATATAACACACACACATATATAGAAATCTCATACAGCTACTTAAGTATATAACTCATACTATTTAATTAAGTATAATTAATCTACATTAAAACATTTTGCTTAATTTCTTTACAACCATTTTATATTGGCGAGCCTTTTTTCTTCTTCTTCAAAGAAAAGATGCCCGTTAGTTTTCATAAATTTGGCAGATATTCTCTTACATGCTCTGAATTTATTGCATCAAGTCTTACTAGCAATTTATTATTGTGAATAGATTGTAATGCTTGCTACTTGCATCTCTTATTTCAGAATGACTACAAGATATCTTGTTCATATGGAGATACTGATTTCAGATTGACATGAGCTTTGTTCTACTTAAAGTTCTTTATTTTAAGTCTCCTCAGTATTCCCCAATAGCTGACTCTGTCATGTTCATCCTATTTACAAAAAAAATTTGTAAAATGAATCCTTGAACTTTCTTGACTTTGAGGTTTATCATCAAGAACATTAAAATTCCCAATTTACAGTCTCTTAGAATACAGTTGCACTTTATAGTCAATGAAGCGGGCTGAGAACTTCAAAGAAACAACCCTACATGTTTAGTCTGGAAAGATTATGTTATTATGACAACTGAATTTGTTTTCAACAAACTGAATATCTTTCTCACTACAAAGAGAAAAGAATTCCTTAGTTCAATAACTTCAATTATGTACGTAAACTACAACACTATTGTTCCTACTACCTGCTCCATTCAACTCCGTGTCACCAATATTTACATAGCTCACATGCTTTATGTCTGCATGCTTGCCCACTTTTCCCTTCTCTTTCTGACACAGAATACAATCCTAAAAAAATTTTTAAATATCAGTCCAACTGTATGAAAACTTTCCTTTTCTATGAATATTTTATATTTTTCATTTATACATTTATTTTTTGTAACCTTTCATTTTTTTTTTCATCTATATTTGCATATTGCCTAAAAACCTGTAATAGTATGCATAATGTTATTAGAAAAATAAAAAATAAAATTTGTTATGAGTGGAAAAATCTCTAAACTATTTAGAATGAATAAACAGCTAATTGCAAAAATACAAATTGCTTTGATTAGAAACTATATTTAAACAATTTATCTCTTATTCTATAGGAGTCAAGATATTGAAGAGGAACTGGATTTAGAAACTGTTGTGCTTTTACTTATAATTATAAATACATGCAT
Source organism: Octopus sinensis (assembly GCF_006345805.1). Lineage (NCBI taxonomy): Eukaryota > Metazoa > Mollusca > Cephalopoda > Octopoda > Octopodidae > Octopus > Octopus sinensis. The sequence goes on along the minus strand of NC_042997.1, from coordinate 163,727,648 downwards.
GATATAACTGATAGAAAGTTTGAAATTCACAGTAATTATTTCATAAAATTATTAAATATAATGCCAGATAAATGTTATCATAGAGGAAGAAATATTCTCAAAATGAGTAAATATGACATCACATATCTGACACTCTAAACCAACAAAGTTTTCAGCTACTGAAAATGTTACAACTAGTTTGTCATATGCAGCTGTTGCATAATGACAAGTCAAACATTGTAAAGGTTATAATATGTAATAATTTCATTTTAAAAGCAATAAAATAAACACAACAGTTTTGCATCTGTTCCAAAAATTCATCACAGAAATACTACAACTTCTAAATAGGTGAATAAATAGCAACACATGGGAATTATGATATGTGGATACTTTTATAACCAACCAAGATTATTAGAGCTGCAGCTGAAATAAAATGCATTTTGTTATCTAATTCTGGACTACCATGTCCTGAAATCTAAAAGATCTTTGTTATATTTTAAAGGAACAAAATGAATTCTACCTTAAATACATTCATTACCTTGATAAAATATTTTCATAAAATATACAAAACTTACTGAATAATATGCACACACATGATTAAGTGCATTTGTATGCTTCATAGAGAAGGAAAACTATTTTAAAATTTGTTTTAAAGGTCCTAATAAAATTTTTAACTTTTAGTATGTGATATATTTTTTTAAACTTTTATCTATATAAAGTGAAATTAAAATAACTATAAATTTACCTTTCTGCAACAGATCCGCTTAATTTAACAACAGTTTCAACGCCTTCTGAAGCTTCTTGCTTTTCACAAGAAGTCACAGGTTCAGTAAGGTGGTGACGACTAGTATAATGTTGTTGTTTACGTGGAGTAGATTGAGTTTTATCAGTTGGTATTTCAGCAACTGGTTGACTTGACCTGTGTTAAAAAAGAAAGAGGGGATTTTCAATATTTATCACTGAATCTGAATAAAAATTAAACAGAATATTGAAGTGTTTATTTTATTATTTTATATGAAGATGCAAATGTTAATTGTACTTTGTACGATAGTTAATTTATCTGTATTCTGATAACCATCTACATGTTTGTAGCTTCAGAGTATAAGCATATCTAATATGGCTTGTAGAAAAAAGAAATGCAATGACTTTGCATATTAAAATTTAAACTCACAAAACTTATGTTTTTGATTAGCAGATAAGAAAATTATTTTCGTACAGTAGAATGTAAAAAAAAATCATCATCATTATCTAATATCCATGTCCCATGCTGGCATGAGTTGGATGGTTTGACCGGATCCAACGTGTCCAAGTACTGGATTGAGCTGCAATGTCTGCTATGACATAGTTTTACAGCTAGATGCCCTTCTTAACACCAACCACTTTACAGGATGAAAAATACCTAAAGAATATCTAGAAGCCAATAAGCATTCACAATATAGAAATAAAATGACTGTGCTTAGACAAGGTATTTATAAAATATAATATTAAATATCCTTGATGAATAAACTAAAACAAACTGACATTAATATAAGTTAACATCTATTTATTTTAGTTGGATATAACGATATTATAATTTAACTTTGGTATATTACTGGTGCCTATTCTGTTGACCCATGGGGATAATATCAAAGTCAACACTGAAAGCATATGAATACAACTAGTGTAACATTCTACCCTTCACACCAATTTCCATAATCACAAAATTTATACTAGATAAATTTATCTTAATACCTAATTCATCTTATCTTAATATATAACTATGTACTACTAGATAACAGCTGAAAGCAATACAGTATGATAATCAAATTTAATCACTCATTCACACTTCATATATTTGCTTTCTGGTATGTACTTATCAGGAAATTTAATGAAGGTTTTTATGTGACAGTATTAAAAATACTTCAAGTTGATGTATTTTGAAATACTTAGATCATGCATCTACATATATATATGCAGGCCTGAGTGGGCAAAAGTTTTTGAGGGAGATTTTCAGTTGCCCATGTATGTAAGTTTCCATTCTCCATACCACCTATGCCAGTACAAGGGAAAGGCCACCAGCTTGGGCTTTTAAAGCTTGGCATCAGTGTTGTTACAGGCATTACTGTCAGATTCCAAACAACCAGAACATATACCATCTAGCTGAACTCTCAAATAGTCCTGCTAGTCTACTGTTCTAGGTTAGTACAAATAATTAAATAATTGTCAATACAATGCATTTAGTAAAAAAGTTTCTTCAGGGATTCCAGGGAAATTCTTAGTTTCACCATTTAAAAATATTTATTTCGTTATTTATATGTGTAATATATATATATATATTTATATACAGACAGACGGATAGATAGATAGGGCAATACTTTTAATCTCATTACATCTGCTTTCTGTCATGATATATTTCAGCATTTTGATGTCTTCAACATAGAAGAATTTATGCTGTATATATATATATATATATATATATATATATATAGTGAGAGAGAGAGAGAGACCTGGTGTACCCAGTGTAAGCTATAGACACATAAAAGCTGCAGTGATATCAAAGGAGGGTTAACCAGGAAAATAGTTTTTGTGTGTGGAAGATGCACAGAGGCAATAAACACTAAAGAACAAGAACATAAACACTAGGCGAACAAGTCTGTAGTGGGGGTGGTTACTCTAAGAGTGTAGCAGCTAGAATAAGAATAGCCTGGGCAAAGTTCAAGGAGCTCCTACCTCTGCTGGCAACTAAGGGCATCTTGCTCAGGATGAAAAGTAGACTGTATGATGCATGTGTGTGAACTGCCATGCTACACAACAGTGAAACACGGGCCATGACTGCTGAGGACATGCGTAGTCTTGAAAGAAATGAAGCTAGTATGATCTGCTGGATGTGTAATGTCAGTGTGCATACATGACAGAGTGTGAGCACCCTGAGATAAAAGTTGGGCATAAAAAGCATCAAGTGTAGTGTGCAAGAGAGACGATTGCACTGGTAAGGTCATGTGTTACGTATGGATGAGGACAGCTCTGTGAGGAAGTGCGACTCCCTAACTGTGGAAGGAACCTGTGGAAGAGGTAGACCCAGGAATACATGGGATGGGGTGGTGAAGCATGACCTTCAAACATTGGGCCTCAATGACAAGAGACCGAGACCTTTGGAGATATGCTGTGATTGAGAATACCCAGTAACTAAAGTGAGATCGCAGCCACGCATGTCCAGCCCAGTTAAGAGTACCCCTGATGCATCAGGCAATATGATATACTTGGTGGAGGTTAGTAAAAAGCACTATCCAAACATGATCGATGCCAGGACCACCTGACTGGCCCCCGTGCCAGTGGCACATAAAAAGCACCATCTGAACATGGCTGATGCCAGTACCCACTGACTGGCCCCCGTGCCAGTGGCAGGTAATAAGCACTATCCAAATGTGATTGATGCAAGGCCCACCTGACTGACTCTCGGAGTGGTTGGCGTTAGGAAGGGCATCAAGCTGTAGAAACACTGCCAGATCAGATTGGAGCCTGGTGCAGCCACTGGCTCTCCAAACCTCAATCAAACCATCCAACCCATGCCAGCATGGAAAACAGACGTTAAACGACAATGATGATGATGATGAAAAGGTGACCTTCATAGGATTTGAACTTAAAGTATAGAGATCTGGAACAAATATTGCAATGCATTGTATGCAACACTCAAATAACTCTGCCAGTTCACTACCGTTGTTTAGTTTAATGATGAATATTCACAATGAAGATAAAATGTATAGAGTAAATATTCTTCTAGTAATTCTACAAAAACAAAAAGCATATTTCAAGTGTTTTCTAACATATATGGCATGTCAGAGAACATTCTTAAGCATACTGAAGATATATTATGTCCAGGTTCTTAAAGTTATCTAAGTGTTTTGGTATTCATTTGAATCAGTGAACTACATATTATTTGATGGGTAGGTTGCATGGTCAGTAAATCAGAAGGGAAATAATGTTTATAACAATAAAGTAAAGTCAGAAGGAAGAGTGGCTACATGGACTAAAAAGAAATTAGTTGATTTATCAGGCAAGTGTCTTCTTCTATAGCCCCAGGCTGACCAAAGCTTAGTGAGCAGATCTGACAGAGTAGACGGAAACTGAAAGAAGAGTATTTATGGGTGTATATACATATGCATGTATGTATGTAGGTTCATAAGGTGTGTATGTGTGTGTGTGGGTGTATGTGTACATGCATGCGTACCTCTGTGTGTGTGTGTGTGTAAAATAAAAGAATAGTCACAACTGGAGCAACTTTTGATCATAAATCTGCTACAACTGGGCTGATCTGGGAATAAACAACACCAAAACAACCTTAAACGAACAACCAAGAATCTACCAGCAACATAGTCTACACAAAATATATAAAAACTACAGTATTATAACGTATATTGATCTCATCACAGAGCTTTTATGTTAAAAATCATCTACATAATGCAACAACTAAATCTTCCAACACCCTTTTCCGTCAATATAGAAATCACACATTTCAAGTCCTAAATCATAGAGAAGTTTGCCAATCACAAAGATGAAATGTTTTTTCCCTTGACCGTTACCTTCATGTCATTTGTCAGTTTTAGATAGCATCAACAATAAGAATACAGAAATAATGTATTCACTTTTTATTGTTATGTACTTTGGTTTTGTATATTTGCACAAAATACTTAAACAAAATAATTGGCAAAAAGAATGACCATCCCCAATTGTAAACACATTTGCTGTTTAATTCTGGCTTATCATTGATAAAAGGAAATGAAATATAAATTCTATTATCATACAAAATATAAAGTACAAATGGCAAAAGAACTTCTCCCTAAGCTGAATATTGAAACAGGTTCCCAAGTTCATTCAAATCTTGAACATAGAACAGAAAGTTAACACAATATCACTGTTATTTATACAGTGCTACTGCCCTTTCTTTACAGCAGTGAGCTGTATCTAGTTATATTAGCTATTTACAGCTAAATCAACAGATCCAGCAAGAATTAAATGTCTCAGCTGCTGAAAACAATGAAGTGACAGAGGAACCTTATCAATCCACCAGCTGTAACTAAATGGTGTGTGTGTGTGTGAGAGAGAGTGTGTGTGTGTGTGAGAGAGTGTGAGTGTGTATTAGAGGAAGTGTGTGTGCATGTGAGAGAGAGAGAGAGTGAGAGAGAGAGACAGGGAGACAGTTTTCTAAAAGAATGACAGAATATCTGATATATATTTGTGATGGAAATATGCAGAGTTGGTGTATATATGCATGCACGTAAAAGCTAGGACATCAATCCCTTTCATATAACTACCACTGTAGATTAAATTCACCAATGTAAACAAGTGTACTGTCTGAAATTTTGTAGTATAGGACTGACATAGTTCCTTTTCTTTCTTTCCCCCCTTTCTATTCTCTACCTCTTTCACAGGCATTTAGATGCTGTCCCCATATTAAGTGTAAAATGCAAATAACTCATAATCTCCCATCTGATGCCCTCAACACTAACAATTACAGTAGTCAGTGTGTGACTATTAAATGAGAACACACAATCAGCTGCAAAGATTACACACACACACACATATATATATATATATATATATATATATATATATACACATACACACACACATATCTATATATATATATATATATATACACTCACACACACACATATCTATATATATACACACACACAAATTAGTACTAACACTCTAAACAATTTTAAATGTTTACTGAATTTGCTGCATTAGAAGAGAGTTATTAAGGATTGCTATACATATTTGTTTAATAAGAGGAAGCTTTATTATTAGTTTAAATTGCTTATTAATAACCAAAGTAAACATATATACTTTTTGTCTTTTAATTGTTTTAGTCATTAGACTGCGGCCATGCTGGGAGCATTGCCTTGAAGAATTTTAGTCGAATGGCTCAACTCCAGTACTTATTTTATCTTTAAGCCTGGTTTCTTTTGCTGAACCACTAAGTTATAAGAACATAAAAACACCAATACCTGTTGTTAAGCAATACCAGTTGTCAAACAAACACAAGATGCAAAGACACACACACATACATGCATATATATCTATGTGTGTATATATATGATGGGCTTCTTTCAGTTTCTGTCTACCAAATCCACTCACAAAGTCTTGGTCAGCCTGAAGCTATAGTAGAAGACACTTGCCCAAGGTACTATACAGTGGGACTGAACCTGGAACCATGTGGACAGAAAGCAAACTTCTTACCACACAGACACACCTACACCTATTAACATAAACAGTATAGATACAAAAGAGATCATACATAAAATTTCTATGAAATATTATTAAAACCTTTTAACTATATTAATTGATATAAAGGACCAAAGCAGATTAATTAGATAGCAGTTCAATTAATATTTTCAACTGTTTACATTTTACTACAAGAATAGTAAAATTTTGGAGGCACATGGCCTAGAGATTAGAGCAGCAGACTCACGGTCGAGGGATTGCAGGTTCAAATCTCAGACTAAGTGATGTGTATGTTTATGAGCGAAACACCTAAGTTCTATGTGGCTCCAGCAGAAAGTAATGGCAAATTTCTGCTAACTATTTCGCCACTTTTTCTTACTCCTTTCCTCCAGCATCAAGCAGCTCACCTGCAACGGACTGACATCCTGTCCAGGTGGGGAACCTAAACACCAATGAAACCAGGAAACTGGCCCTTATAAGCCAAGCATGGCTTGAGAAGGAACAAACAACAACAAAGTAAAATTTTAAGACATTAAATTAACAGATAGGAAATTGGCATTTCACAAACAAGATATTATATTTATAGTTCTGGAAATATTGTTAATTCATTATAAATCTTAAAGAACTGAAAAAGATAGTCTAAAACAAATGTTTCTAAATCTAAGAGAATCACAAATAACTTTCCTGATAAATGAAAATCTCTATATATATAAAGCTGAAGTTGTCAGTGTATGGCAGGTTTGGTAACTTTCAACTAACACTATCTCCTCCGAGACCCTGCGGCGCAAGTTGACCAAAATTGAGAGTATGATAGAAGAAGGCTTGCACTTCCTTCCGTAGAAGAAAAAATTCAAATCAGACCATGTTAACACCAAAAATTATTTACATCAAATAGGTGCTTTTTTTCTATGAAAATCCCTATTTTTTATGATTTTTTTTACTGCTGTATCGCCATTTTTCGGTGTATTTTAACCAGAAAAATGTTCACTTAAAGAGAATACCAAGCGACATAATGCAAAAGTTTTACTTTTCAAAAGTTCCAATTCTAAAGGGTCGAAACAAACCCGAGCAACGCCGGGCAATACTGTTAGTAATATATAAATGAAATTACAACTATGAAGTCATAAGTAGTCATTACATCACTATACATACACACTCTCTTTTAATTCTCTTTAACTCCACATACGAATAAAAGTTGTGTAAAAAAAACAAAAAACAATGGCAGCTATCAGCTAAAACACAATTTGTACAACTATTAAATTTCAAATGTTTAAACTCTAATTATTTTTCTAAGCATAACATCATCATCATTTTACATCTGCTTTCCATGCTGGTATGTGTCAGACAGGTCATCACTGCTCAAGTCAGTTCTTGTGTGAAAGTACTGCCCTTTTCAATAGTTTCACTTGAACAGTCCATTTTTGGCATGATTTCTCTAGCTGGATGCCCTTCCAAATGCCATCCACTTTACAAAGTGCATTTTATCATAGCACCAGCATTAGAAAGATTGCATTATCCTCTGTAAGACTAAAGAGTCTTCTCTACTCTGCTTTGTCTCTGTTCATTCCAGGTAATATGATAAGAGGCTGAAGAGAAGAGAAAGTGATGATAGAGTAAGAACCAAAGTGAATGGGTGAAAAAAGAGAGAGCAGTAACAGAAGGATCAGGTTCAGTAAAGAGAGAGGAGAGGGATAGAGTGATTGCTGAAAAAATAAAATAGGACAATGATAGACAGCTATTTGATTAATGGGAAGGAGATTGAAAAGAAAAACAGCAATATGCAGCATAATAGTGGGTGGGGACAAAGTGATAGAGTGTAAAGAAGGTGTTAGAAGAAAGAGTAAAGGAAATGTGAGAGAGGTGTATGTAAACAATTTGTGAGGGGAGGAAATGATGAATGAGAGAGATACAGAGGCAGAGAGACAGAGATAGAGATGCTGAATAGCAATACATATGGACATTGCAATAGGGAGATAGTGATAGATGCTAATAAGGGAATAGTGATGGCTAGCCGTAAAGAAGGGTAGTGTGCTAGGAGTGTTGGATATGGACAGATTCATTGCCACCTCTCATTAAACAGGTGTCATGCTGGAAGAGAGGTTGAATGGTAGAATGTGAAAATAAGGAAGACTGAATATGGAAGAACCACTGCCAGCCTTTGTTATTCAGGTGATGTAGTACACCACCTGGTATAACAAGAAAGTGAACAAGAGAATGTGAGAGATAAAGAAAGGTTAATGAAGAGGAAAAGGGCTATAGATAAAGACTTAACAGGAACATGAGTGAGAGATCAAGAATTTTTATGATATACACATTCAGTCATATATACAAAAACCCACATCCATCCATCCCCCCACATACACACAACATATATAAACCAAATGCCAAACTGATTTAAGCCGGACATACCAGTCATATGTTTGTTCCTGTGCAGGAGTACCTGTGTGCATGTTTGTACGAATGAGTATGTATGTTGATTATTCAGCTTGTCACCATGTGAGCAAAGAGATGCTGATGGTAACATTCCTTGTTAAGATGTTGACCAGTCGCTCTGGTAAGAGTTGTCAACAGGAAGAACAACAGGCAGTAAAATTCTGCCATAAATAACTCTCCATCTAACTCATGCTATCATGGAGAGATGGAAGTTAAACAAATGAATGTATATGTACATTTGCATCAATGTGTGTATATATATGTGTGTGTGTGTATGCATATGTATAAATGCACACCTGTATTCAACATATATAGTTCATTCATTTGTTTAACTTCCATCTCTCCATGATAGCATGAGTTAGATGGGGAGTTATTTATGGCAGAATTTTACTACCTGTTGTTCTTCCTGTTGACAACTCTTACCAGAGCAACTGGTCAATACCTTAACAAGGAATGCTAACATCAGCATCTCTTTGCTCACATGGTGACAAGCTGAATAATCAACATACATGCTCATTCGTACAAACACAGACATACATTTACAAACACGCACACATGAACTCCTACACAGGAACAAACATATGACTGGTATGTCCGGCTTAAATCAGTTTGTCATTTGGTTTATATATGTTGTGTGTATGTGGGGGATGGATGGATGTGGGTTTTTGTATGTATGACTGAATGTGTATATCATAAAAATTGTTGATCACTCACTGTATATGTATATTTAGGCACACACATAAACATATATATGCATGTGTGTGTGGTGGGAGAACCTGTGGAAAAGATAGACCCAAGAAGACATGGGATAAGGTGGTGAAGCACAAGCTTCAAATGTTGGGCCTCACAGAGACAATGACAAGCAACCGAGACTTTTGGAGATATGCTGTGCTTGAGAGAACCTGGCAAGCCAAGTGAGATCGTAGCTGTGGTTGATGCTAGTGTTGCTAATTAGCCCATTTAAAAGTACTCTTCAATCATCAGGCAACATGCTGTGCTTGAGAAGACCTGTTGAGTCAAGAGAAATCATAGTCGTAGCCAATGCCAGTGCCACCTGACTGGAACCTGTGCTGGCATGTAATAAGCACTATTCAAGCATGGTTGATGCCAGTGCTGCCTGACTGGCTCCCGTGACGGTGACACATAAAGCACACCATTCAAGTGTGACCAATGCCAGTGCCGCCTGACTGATACCCATGCTGTTGGCATGTAAAAAGGCACCATTTGAGCATGGTCAATGTCAGTGCCACCTGGCAGGCTCCCGTGCCAGTGGCACACTAAAAGCATCCACTACACTGTAGGAGTGGTTGGCGTTAGGAAGGGCATCCAGCTATAGAAACCTTGCCAGATCAGGTTGGTGCAGACTCCTGGCTTGCCAGTCCTCAGTCAAACCATCCAACCCACACCAGTTTAGATAGTGAACATTAAACGATGATGATGATGATGATGGTGATGATGATATAGTTATTGAAGCCAATCCAGTGGCCTGTTGCACTGGACCAGCTTAAGTGTACTGCTACACTCTACATTTGTACTGAGTACCCCCTCTCTGCATCATCACCTACCAACATATGTATATGAATGTGTGTGCTTGTGTGTGTATCATAAGGTACACACACACACACACACACACATGCACACAAACTTTTACTAGTATATATTTTACCAAAGGATAAGTAATCCTGATGGAACTTCACTGCAGACATAGTGAGACTGACTAAATTCACTTAGTCTGAAGCACTGTCATTCCTCTCAACTATATTATCCTCACAAGCATAAAAAGTATGAATTTTTAACTATGTAAACCAGGTCAGCTATACAATGCGATTTCTGCTGGGTCACAATATGTCTATGGCGGGGGTATTTACTGCAAGGAATTATACATTCTAGTTTTTAAAGTTAGAGTTGATTTCTAAGGTTTTTCTTCAAGCTCAATTTTAAGTGTTTTTAGTAAAACTTCTTGGTTACAAAGATAAGTCACTAATAAAGCTACTTTATCCTATTTAACATGATTTCTTTTTTCTTCCTTTGAGGGTGCTGCTCTGCTCCAATTTCTTGAATAAATACAACATTGGATGACAGGAAGAAAAAAATGATCTCTTACATATACAAAAATAACAAATTTGTGAGAGAACCATAGTCATTTTAATTCATTATTATTATTATTATTATCATCATCATCATTATCATTTTTATGGCAGTGAGCTGGCAGAATTATTAGCATGCCAGATGAAGTGCTTAGTGGTATTCTGCCTGTCACTACATTCTGAGTTCAAATTCCGCCAAGGTCGACTTTACCTTCCATCTTTTTGGGGTCGATAAATTAACTACTAGTGAAACACTCGGGTCACTGTAATTGACTAGTTCCTTCCCCAAAAATTTCAGGCCTTGTAGCTATAGTAGAGAGGATTGTTATTATTATTATTATTAAGGTAGCAAGTTGGCAGAATTGTTAGCATACCAGGCAAAAAGCTTAGCGGTATTTCAGCTGCCACTAGGTTCTTAGTTCAAATTCCATCGAGGTTGACTTTGCGTTTCATCCTTTCAGGGTCAATGAATTAAGTACCAGTGAAACACTTGGGGATGGGGGTGTGCAATGTAATCAACTAGTCCCCTCCACCAAGTTTCAGCCTTTGTGTCTTTAGTAGAAAGAATTATTATCATTATTATTTTTATTAAAGGCGATGAGCTAGTAGAATCATTAGGATACCAAGCAAAATGCTTAGCAACATTTCATCTGTCCTTATGTTCTGAGTTCAAATTCAAAGTGAAAGAGACAGTGAGTGTTGACAGCACTCGTTTTGTGTTTTTAAATGTTTAACACATTGCAAGAAAAGTAGATACATAGATACATACACACATTGTTAAATTAAAAGTGAGAGAGAGGAGGGACACAGGGGAAGTGAAAGAGAAAGAGAGAAAGTGAGAGAGACAGTAGATACATAGATCCAAAGAAAAGTTGATACATAGATACATATACACAGCAAATATAAAGTCACTTTCATTTTTCATTACCACACAAGGATAAAATTAACTCACAAATGGTTGAGTACTCTACAGACATGCATATCATTAATGTAGTTCTCAGGGAGATTCAGCCTCACACAGAATATGACAAGGCTGGACCCTTTGAGTTACAACTACAACTCATTTTGACCAGCTGAGTGAACTGGAGCAAGATAAACCTTCAAGTGGTTGGAAGAAAATGAAAAAAGATCCTATATAGGGGCAGGAAAATCTTTTTAGTCATTAAGATCACTATAGGAGTTAATCCAGTCCTAACAGCAGCATTTGTGGGTCTCGCAGATCTGGAGGCCAAGCCCCCAGATAAACACCAATATGCAGGCTGTTGTTATCAAACTAAGTGTGAGACGAGGGTAAATACATCACAGAATAGCAATTATTTCGTCTTAACTTTCACTGCTTATTCTGAAAACATGACATTTTTGCCATACAATATGGAATATCTCTTCTTCTTTCACTCTTTTTTAAAAATGGCATTCCATCAGTTATGACAACAAGATTCCTGTTTATCTGATCAAAGAACAGTCTGCTCATAAAATTAACGCACAAGTGGCTGAGTACTCCACAGATATGTATGCCATAAGGTAGTTCTCAGGGAGATTCAGCTTCACACAGAATGTGACAAGGCTGGTCCCTTTGAATTACTGCTACAACATTTTTGCCAGCTGAGTGGACTGCAGCAAGGTGAAGTAGAGTACCTTGCTCAAAAACACATACTCATGACTTTACAATCATGGGCTGAATACCCCTAACCACTGAGCCACACACCTTCACTCTCTTAACCATAGAGAAAAGGCGTGAAATAATAGAGACAGAGAAAGGAAAGCCTTAGTCATTTACACTGACAATTAGACTGAAATACAATCCATCTTTTCTAGCTTCTTTACTTTTAACAATGAAGAAGAAGGAAAGACATTTAGTAATGAATAGAGAGAAAGTCTTTCAGATGTTAATGTTTTTATTCTGGGAGTTCTAGAACAATTGACTGTTATTTCTCTGTTCTTTCCCCCATCTCCTTTTTCACTTTCTTTCATAGTTCTTCCTGTCTTTTAGTTGGGGGGGGGGGGGAAAGACGATGTTTTTTTCAGGCATGTTTAACATTTTCTCAACAAACTACAAACAAACCTCTTCCCCCACTACCTTTTTTTCATACAAAAACTAGTGCAAATTTTGAACAGGGTGTAACTGTGAAAAAGAGCCCAGAAAAGTGGGTTACACCCACTACAAAATAGGCAGGGCAGAAAAGTTGCCAACAGGTGGCTACATGAAATTCAACTCTATACTTTATAGAATGTCTTCTACTATAGCCTCAGGCTGGCCAAAGCCTCGTGAGAGAATTTGGTAGATGGAAACTGAAAGAAGCCCATCATATATATATATATATTATATTTTTATGTGTGTGTATGTGTCTGTGTTTGTCCCACCACCACTATTGTTTGACAACCAATGTTGGTGTGTTTCCATCCCCATTTTTTATAACTTAGCTGTTTGGCAGAAAAGACTGATAGAATAAGCACCAGGCTTACAGGAAGTCCAGGGGTCGATTTCTTCGACTAAAGGGTGGTGCTTCAGCATGGCCACCATCAAATGATTGAAACAAGTAAAAGAATAAAAAAAATACCGGAAGAACTTCTGGTATCACTAAACCAAGAAGGTTCTTTGAATATGTACGATGTATTTTAAGGCTAAATAGTAATTTTGTTTACGTTTGTGTAACTGAGATATTTTGGTTGGCTTATATAGTTATTGGTTGTACCATAGCACCAGTACACAATTTACAGATGCTTACATTTTTTTATATTTTCTGGGAATTTTTCAGGGGTCCAGCTAGTTATTATTATTATTAATTGTTATTTATATTTTCATCCTCTGATATTGAAAGGCACAATCAAACCTTAGAAGGATTTGAACTCAGAATGTAAAGTGACATAACTAAAAGTCTGTTAAGCTACAAATCCTGTTACTCCACTACCTAATAAAAAATATACAGATAAATAAATGTTTTCATTTCTAAAATTTTAACAAGGTAAGTGATTAATATTTCTACAATGTTATTACTATTAATAATAATAATCATATCTTACCTTTCTAAAGACTGGTTTTCAATTGCTTTTGATTCTTCATAAGATAAAGATCTAGATACTACTTTAGTTGACATTGATTGTTTTTTAAGAACTGGTGTTGAGTTTTCTTTATCTGAACTGTCTAAATTTGGTTTAATATCTTCTGTTTTATAATCAAAGCTAATGTCTTTCTTCAAAATTCCTCGAGGCTGATCTCCATTCTGGTCTTTTATAAGTATACTTCGGTGTTCTTTCATTTTTGTACTTGTGACTGATGTTGTTTGAACACTTCCAGAGTCAGTTTTGTTAAGTTTTGAAACACTTATGGCTTCACTATTAAGTTTTTTATGTGTCTCCTGATACTTTGTTTCTTTTGACTTTAAGACACTTATATTTTCTGTTTCTATACTGCTTTTAATCAATACTTCTTTATTAAATTGTTTATTTGAATCAACAGTTTGTGTATTTTCGATATCAGCCATTCTGAGAATTTCTGAAAGAGAAAACAATAAAAATATATATATTAAATATTTACAAAAAGAATATATATTTATAAGTTTATTTTTTGTATCTGTAAACAAAAGAAAATATTTTAAACAGTCTTATACTTTTCAACAAGAATATTAAAAACAATAACAATGAGTACTGATTCTTGAATAGATTACAGTAGTCTGTATGATATATAACTTAACACAGTATTATTTGTCTCAAATGTGTAACCTATAATGGCATGATTCAGTTGGATCTACAAAACAGTGTACAGTATTTTAACTTGTATAAGGAACGCTCATGCGTAAAGAAGCCCTAATTTTGGGGCCTAAAATTTGGAAAAAAAGTTTTGTAAGGGATTATAATTCTATCCATGTATAAGAAACTCCCATATTTTTTTAACCTAATTTTTGACTAAAAAGAGTTCCTTATACATGTTAAAATACAGTATTTCCTTACATTCTGATCTAAAAGATCATTTCCAATTGCTGCTCAACTTGTTCTTTATTACACTTAATGCCAACATTTCATTACGCTTAAACTTCATGACACTTATAATAAGGACTTGCATCACATAGTCAAACTTATTTTGGAGGAAGAAAGACTAAAATTTCTTTTGCTTCTGTAAGGCCAGTAGTTCCCTAAGCACTTAATCACTTGGCAGTTTTGCTGTTTGTAGTTCTCCAATCAAAGTTTAGGTGACTTGAATAACAGAACTTATTTACTTCTTACAGTGAAAGATCAGACAGAATTTTATGTCCTTGGTTAATAGCTTCTCATACTGTCATAAATATCAAAATAGCTAACACACTTAATGTTCTAAATTATCTATCCTCATATTAATATTATCAGTCATACTCTAACTTTTATAGTTGCATTGTTTGCATATCAGTTGTAGTGTCTATTTAACATAAAACTTTTATCTGCTCTTTTCTTACATACAAGAAATATTTAAGGTACAGGAGTGGCTGTGTGGTAAGTAGCATGCTTACCAACCACATAGTTCCGGGTTCAGTTCCACTGCGTAGCACCTTGGGCAAGTGTCTTCTACTATAGCCTCGGACCGACCAAAGCCTTGTGAGTGGATTTGGTAGACGGAAACTGAAAGAAGCCCGTCGTATATATGTATATATATATATATATGTGTGTGTGCAGATTTGTGTGTCTGTGTTTGTTCCCTGAATATCACTTGACAACCGATGCTGGTGTATTTACGTCCCTGTAACTTAGCGGTTCGGCAAAAGAGACCGATAGAATAAGTACTAGGCTTACAAAGAATAAGTCTTGGGGTCGATTTGCTCAACTAAAAGCGGTGCTCCAGCATGGCCACAGTCAAATGACTGAAACAAGTAAAAGAGAGGGTAAAGAGAGAGAGTAAACTATAATAACATCATGTTTGTCATAGTACTGTACTTTAAAAATGTCTACTGCCAATGAATAATATATTTTTCAAGGTCTAAAAGAATGTACTAAACTTTAGTTAATTTTTATATAAACAATATTGACTTATGTCACTTTTGTTGAAATTTTCATCCAAAAACTAAAAAAAGAGATAAAGATAGCCCTTTCTAGTATCAATAACTACATCACTAAGTATGATTAATACTAAATTATTGACAGTAAAGCTTAACAATAAAAGCACTTAAAAGAATTATCCATAAGCCCAACAGAAAGATTTTCTATTAATTTCATTTATGCTAAATATGCATGTATGTTGATACACAAAAAAATCATAGAGAAATGGTTTGGAAGTATCAGCTATTTTAATATTCTTGAATCTTAGAATTCAAACAACAATACAAGCATAATTCTAATAGCTACTGAAATACCTCAACTGATATAAAAATGTAACACAGCAACAGCAAAAAAAATGAACTGCTTTAAACATAAGCTCATCATTAGTTTATATAAGAAATCATCTTCCTAAAAACCATTTGTGTAAAAGATGACAGTGAACTTGTTTTGCAAAGCTATATCAGAAGCCATCAAGGATAGAAAATTGTTTCATGTTGTACAAATTTACAACTATGATAGCAGCAGCCGCAATGGCAACAGTAGCAGTACTGCTGCCACAACCATCATCATTTTTTAGCCAGAAGCCCTTCTTGTTGTCAACACTTGTTTATCAAGTATGATATTTTTCGATTCCACTGTCTTCATACATCAAAACTGATGCAACTACCAAGTTATGAGATAAAAGGGGGCATAAATATGCTTGTTGCTCATAAGGTCTCATCTGAAGAGATAGAAAACAAATACTCACACACACATAGACACATTTTTTTATACACACAAAACAGGATTCAGTGCAATTTCTGTCAACCAAATTTGACTCACATACATGTCAGCTCAAGGCTATAATAGAAGACCAGGGTACCAAACACTAAGATGGAACCTGAAAGCATGAGGTTGAGAAGTAAAATTTGTAACCACATAACCATGTCTACACCTGCTTCATTAGAGGTCTGTTAGTTACTTTTTGTTTTCTAAGCACGTTTTGAAATGTTTGAAAGATATCATATGAAGGATGTTTGAAAGCAATGGCTTGTCTGTAATCAGAGAATGTGGAATATTACTGAGATAGAAAGAGGGAGGAGTAACTGATAGATTTATTAGAGAGATTGAAGATTGAAGTGCAAACAAATTGAGTAACTAGTATGACAGGATATGGTAGCTGGGTTTTGTTGACATATTGGCAAAAATAGGGAAAACAGAAAAAAGAACTTTTTTTAATTACAATTTGGAAGTGATGAGTGTGCATTCTCTTTTATAGACATGACTGCAACATATGTTTAATGGTCTTTGAATTTAGAGATTCAGTGGAGCATTATAACAATGATGTGTATGATATTTTAGGCTGCTTGGGTGGAGTATGAGACAAGTAATTTGCTGCTATAGATAATCAGGATATAGTTAGAAAAGGTCAGGCTAACAAGTTGATATATCAGGTTGTGCAAAGTCTGTAGATAATAATATGGTGTATGTAATTAGGACATAACAATAATATAGTGATGAAATGTTAGAAATATTAATGAAGAAATCAAGTTTGGAAATAAAGAAGACATCAAGGAGATTAAAAGCTATATCTAGTTATCCAATATCCTGTGCACAAGAATCATTGAAATCTCATTTATAATATAATCAACTACCCTACTGACAGTTCTTGCAAAATATACAAAAGCTTCATAAGAACTGGATTTAAAAAGAGGCCAAAACTACTTCCACTGACCTTAAAAAAAACCCATGCCACCAACTTATGTACTAGTGTGCTTACCCAACAAAATAACTACAGAAATATCTAAGAAACAAAATGCACATCAAGACTCCAACCATACCACTAGAACTATTAGTAACTGGAAAAGATCTTGTACAATATGTTCTAATACCACATACACAGCAGACACATGAAAAAATATTTAACAGTGAAGAAAAATATAACAGACAATTAACAAAGTGTTAAAAATCCTTCATATCTATTCTGCACTACAAAACCATAAGTAGCACAAAAAAATACCTACAGTTGATTTGCATCCAACAATCAGATAAAAATTTCTATAAAAATCAGTCACCAAAAACCACATAAAAAGGGTGGGATTATAAAAATGTTGCATATGCATCTTTCATGTAAAACTTAAATTAACATCCTTCTTTTTACATAAAGAGAAATAATAAAACTAAATATAGTAAAAACATACATACAGTAATAAAACACTTCAAAAGTCATCAGAATCATTGTAGACGTGCTCTTTGCATCAGAATAAGCTGGTATAATCAAATTGCACACTATGACACTTGATCACATATAACAAAGTGTATTCAACAAAAACCATGAACATTTTCAACTAGAGAAACTTTAGAAACTAGGTAAACCAGATGAAAACTTCTGCAAATTAATTACACTCTTCTACACTCCATCCCATCTTGAAAGTAAAGAATCCTCACATAACCATTTTGACCTCTTCAAATAAATATTATACCACTTCTAAAATTTTCAGCATTATTAAATAGCGTTAAAATGGAATATCCTATTATAACCACAGTTAACTCTTTAGCTTTTAAACCAGCCATATCCAGCCCAAATATTCAACCTGTTATATGTTCAAACTAGCCAAATCTGGTCTCTTGTACCTAGCCTACAATGTAATCATCAAAATCTCAAAGCTACAAGACATTTTGAACATCTCTAAAAGGCAAGATAAACAGATACCTAGTCAACTACCTCTTAGCGATCATGTTTAGTATTCAATAAAATATCTCCCTGAAGTCTAATTTTTTAAAATCTTTATATTCTCTATATGCATGGCATCCCAACTCAAAATGTGTATATAATATGCTTACAACTTCCTTATCACATTTTTTCCTTTTATACTATATATACTTGTACACCAATTTCAGTTATACTAAATAAAAACTAAATCATATACATTAACAGTCATACCAATTAAACTCATCGCTAGCTTACAATAGAGAATACTTTGTGACATGTATCTTTCATTTGCACGCAGAAGACATAAAGATTTTAGGTGCCACTCACTGCACTTCAAAGTCATTCACACACTATACAAAGAACATAACCTTATTACAAAACTTATGAAACCTCCCATAAACATTTATTCAGTCAGTCAGTCAGTAACAGAGTAATAGCCCAGATAAAGAAAGTATGAGGATAGCTTATCAGTTTTGTTTGAGTACACATCTTTGCTACAAATCACATCAAATAAAGAACCATTCAAAGGATTGCTCTTTGCATTGTAATAAGTAGGTATAATTAAACTGTGCACTATGACACTTGATTACATATGCAACAAAGCAAAAGAACTTGAATTCAAAATCTAACAATGTACTCTAATGCAAACAACACAGTCCCGGAACCACAAACACACACTGAAAACATTCCAGAACATTATTAATTCACCACAATGCTAAACTTATTGTCCATACTAATCAAGTTCAGCAAACACCAAAAGTACTATAAAATTAGTTTTCTTTTCTTACCTAAACTCCAAGGTTAACAACATTTTAAAGCTTTGAAACTATCATTCACTCGCCAAGTCACTTTGCCCACCACCATTGCAATTACCAATGAATTTTTTGCCACACCACATTAGCCAGACAGCAAAGTGGATGAAACATACTTGAACTGTTGCACTAAACTCTGTATAGCTAAACATTACATGACAGCATTTTGAAACATTAATTAGCAGTTGCAACAACTTTCAATGTCAATAATAGGAATCAAAAAATCACTAATATTTAATAATAGCAAAAACAAAACCTTACCGTTTTTACTACAAGATCTATAACAAAATACATTTCCTTCATATACTGACGATTCATATACCGATATTGCATTTAACAACACACCATATGCTTCCTCTTATGAGCAACTCCTAATTGATAAATTCTGCTATGCTACAAAAGCATAAGAGTAATTATTTCTATCAACTGATTCTGGAACAACACACATGTGCTTATTATGGCTAAATGGCTTCATGAAGACGGCACTCTTTGCAGAGTTGGAAAATGTACATTGAAAAATTTCTGAATATATATAAAAACAACATATTACACTATATGTTGTATAATAATATTAGTCATTTGGAGATGTTTTTTTTTTGTTTTTTTTTTCTTTATTTAAACTGTATTTTTATGGGTGTACTGTCAAATCATTTTCTAGTTCTATCTTTTTTATATACACATTTTTTAAATGCACATATCTAATAAACATTAGACTTTCAACAATTTTATACTCTATGGATAGAAATAAGTCAAAAATTTCATTAAAGGGTGAAATATACCTATAGATCAAACTATAAATTTGATATATTTTGTCACCATAACTTTTTTGTTTTTGTGTCTATTAAGGTACTTTGTAAGTGAAATCACATTCCATATAGAATGTAACATTCAGTTTTGTTCCATATGTTCTACATATATATTCGAGTTACAATGTTGTTATTTTCCCTTTGATCACAACTATCTAATGTTCTATAAATTAAATCCTAACAAGTTATTTTTTCACTCTTCCACAAACATTGATATAAAATCAAGAAGTGAGAGGAATAAATGATTACTTTTATTCCAGTCACTTCTTGGCTAGCTATTAACCACAGATGATTCTGTGTGTCTTCCCAACCAGTAACAAAGTAACACCAAGGAATTAGAATTTTCCTTTTGAATCATGTTTGTAATGAATGCAATCATTATATAATGTGCTAGATATTTGTGCCTCAGGAATATATCCATTAGATAGCAAAGTTCTTGCTTATAAGAATCTTTACTGACGCTGTTGGATTTGCCTGCTGTTTAAAGCAATTTACAATGCTTTTATTGATTCTACTGAGTGGCGGTTGATACTTGTGATTTATAAAAGGACCACTGGCTTTTGACTTTAAATCTGAAGATGTCCAGGGAATGTACTGACCAAAAGATAATGTAAATAAAAAGATGACATTGATAATAGAATAATGCATTTTAACTACAAATACAAAACTTCATCTCAGAAATATAGAAATCTAACGGTAGCTGTTTTTATAATATCTGAGGATTTTATTTTTTATATTTAATTGATAATTCTCATTAGAGTCAGTTAATAAGTACTTCATTCCCTGGGTAATCTACTTAATGATGGAAGTGGCTCTAGTTAAAACAAAGTTTCTAAAGTAAA
Organism: Octopus sinensis; assembly: GCF_006345805.1. Lineage (NCBI taxonomy): Eukaryota > Metazoa > Mollusca > Cephalopoda > Octopoda > Octopodidae > Octopus > Octopus sinensis. Next base: position 163,706,786 of record NC_042997.1, on the reverse strand, counting down.
ATAGGTGTGCAAGATCAAGGAGCAGTTGTCTTTACTGACAACAAAAGGTTTCTCTTTTAGTGCAAATAATGGACTGTATGAAGCATGATGTTGCATGATAATGAGACATAGCTATTAAATGTGGGAAATTTTTCAGAGGTTAATGAGAAATGAGGTGAGAACGGTCTACTGAATGTTAATTTATTTAAAAGGTGAAGCATATGAGAACTGAGAGAGTGAATGAGCTTTTAAGATAGTTGATGACTTTTGACATGAAAGAATGATGTGAGGAGACAATGAGCACAGGATGAAGAGAGTACATGTCTATGAAGACATGAAAAGAAATGGTAAGGTCAGATCTCAGCATGCTGGCTTCAGAGATTGAATAATAGGTGAAAATGAGCAGAGAAGATCTGTTCAACTCAAGCAAGCAGAGAAAAACACGAATTCCAATAATAGTAGAAGAGGTGGCGGTGATGGTGGTGGTAAGAAGGAGGAGGAGGAGAAGGAGAATTATAATGATGATGACCATTTAATGCAACTTACTTTACTATAGTAATATATAAAAAATCAATATAGTTTGTTGCATAGAAAACTTTCAATAGTCAAGGTAAATGTTTACAAAGCTACAAGTGGTTTGGGCTGCTTCTTAGATCCACTTTGCAGGTGTTGATTAGAGAAAAAAAAATATAAAACTAATGATAAATATCAGAAGATAAATACCCACTAATACAGGAAACAATCTTAAGCAGATGAACAGTTTAAAACTGTTGTAACATAACTAAAGACAGTCTCAAGCAAGTTGGTTCAAAAGAATTAAACATTCTAAGATCAGGAAAACATTCTACAAGTCTAAATAATGGTAACATTTCAGAATAGAGATAAATAAGGAAACAAAACATATGATTTTGTAATTATCCCATCCTAGTTAATTTATCAATTTAATAAATTGACATATCTCTTTTACTCTTTTACTTGTTTCAGTCATTTGACTGTGGCCATGCTGGAGCACCACCTTTAGTCGAGCAAATCAATCCCAGGACTTGTTCTTTGTAAGCCTAGTACTTATTCTATCGGCTTCTTTTGCCGAACCGCTAAGTTATGGGGACGTAAACACACCAGCATCAGTTGTCAAGCAATGTTGGGAGCACAAACACAGACACACAAATATATACACACACCCATACATATATATATATATATATATATATATATATATATATACATACATATATACAACAGGCTTCTTTCAGTTTCCGTCTACCAAATCCACTCACAAGGCTTTGGTTGGCCTGAGGCTATAGTAGAAGACACTTGCCCAAGATGCCACACAGTGGGACTGAACCTGGAACCATGTGGTTCGTAAGCAAGCTACTTACCACACATTTTTTATGTATCTTTAAAAATTTACATGCTTAGAAAAAGTTAGTTAAGATAACTAGATATAAATTATGAAATTCATCTGCTTTTAGATATTTATACAGGAAATAGTTTACACTTACTAGTAATTAGCAATTAGTTTAATGGAGCAGCCAAATTAAACGCGAAAAATTTAGAATTGGAATGCAAAATGATAAATTAATAGTTCTTATTTACCATGAAGAGGTCACTTTCTATGGAGACAAAGCATTGCTGTGTCAGAATGGACACAAACATTTCAGAGTAATGGTAGAACAGCAACACAAAAAAAACTCACAGGATGGTTTCAGATTAATAGCAAGAAGAAGCAGTATGTAAATGACAACAGCAGACCTTTTGTACATTACACTATACATTATAACACTTTAACCATATCCATACCTTACACTCAAGTTTAGAACCCTAAAAATGTGACAGTCACTGTGAGGACCAAAATTCTTAGGAGAAAGAATTGTGAAGAATAATTAAAATAACCTTAAGTCACCTCCTTACAACAATGTTGACATTTTTCATCATTTATAAAGCAAGGTGAATAATGAGATTTCATCATCATCATCATCATCATCGTTTAATGCCCACTTTCCATGCTGGCATGGGTTTGATGGTTTGACTGAGGACTGGTGAGCCAGAGGCTGCACCAGGCTCGATCAATTAAATTTTCAAAATTTAAAAGCAAAAGATATTTTCATTCATTTGTTTATTCATTTTCAAATATGTTTGTTCAATGTTAGCATGGATTAGACAAATGTATAATTGAGACATTGTTATACAGTCGGATGCTCTTCTTGACAGTTGGCTGTCTTTCAAATAAAGGATTTCTTATTTCCCATGTCAACAGACAATTTATTGGTAGGAAAAATGACAAAAGCTTCACTGCATGTAGTTTATGATATTCAGAGAATATGTAAGCAAACACATAGACCTCTCCTAGTTCCCATCAACCAAATCCATTCACAAGGCTTTGGTCAGCTTGCATAGGGTGTCCTGCAGTGGGAATGAACCCACAACTACATGGTTGGGAAGCAAATTTCTTAACAACTCAATCATGCTCACAACTTTTATAATTACTAATTCTAATGCCTTTATACATTATATGATGAAGGAAAAATATGAAAAATTAAACTTTCCATTTGGTAATTCTGTACAGGAAAATGAATAAGCATTATACTTGAAGCATTTCACGGATAATGTACAAGAAATACGTTGATATTGTTGCCATTATTGTTTCATGGAAGTATTATGCCACACAAGGAAAGCAATCTACTCTACTATGAGTAGACAGTTAGTAAAGGCAACTGCTCTTTGATCTTGCACACATATTTTACTTTAGCAACTTTGTTTTAACAAAAGCCACTTCCATCATTAAGTAGATTACCCAGGGAACGTAGTACTAATTAAATGACTCTAATGAGAATTATCAATAAAATGTGTGTGTGTGTATGTGTGTGCATGTGCGCACACACGCGTGCAATGTCATTCTCACCACTTGCAAAAAAAATACTAATGGAAAATGGAAGCATAATAAGAGTTGTCTAAGTTTAGAATTGTAACTGATGTCTGTTCACAGCAATCTGTAAATCAGTTGGTGCTATGAAAGGCATCCAGTCAATAGAAGCCATTCTAAAAACAATATTTTGAGTAAGACATAATCCTCAATCCGCAATGGTACGTCCCACACATGCCTGCATGGAAAGCAAATATCATCAACATCATCACATTCACCACCACTGTGATGATGATGATGATGATGACCACCACCACGATGTTGATGGTGATGATGAGACAATGATGATGATGATGATGATGAGAAAAAAGATGATAGTTTAATTTCGTATATATGAAAATCAAAATACAAAAGCAAGTAGATGTTTTTAAATATTCACTCTCCAGTCATGATTTTTGGAACATAATTCGATAAGAAAATCAAGAAAATTATTTTTATTCTTTTCTATTATAGCAATTAATATATATACTTATTACAGGATATTTACAGATACGGTGCTTTACAAATTTTAAGATTTGTAAAAATTACATATGAAACCAGAGACTGCTAATTTACTTGAGAAGAGAAATGATAATTCAATTCAAATTAACAAAAAAAAAAAAGAAAAGAAAGAAAATAAAAAGAAAGATAAAACTTGTAAAGTTTAATTGAATGAGATTTATAACAGTAAATTTATCAGCAGCGGGGACTATAGTCATACTGGAAATTGAAAGTAATCAGCCAACCACTGAGTGTGTATACACCACAGATATTTGAATCTAAGATAAACTACTTTCCCTTCAGCTATTGTCAACTACTTTTTTTTTATTTTCATTTGGGGAGGGGAAGCAATTTATAAGTGTTTTCTTTTGTTAATGTCCTACAATTATAATATATAGTACTGAAACATACTGTACATATGCCGAAAACTATTCAAAATAAATATTATCAATCAACAGTTTGCTATCAATGAGATGAACTGACAAATAACATTTTTAAAAGTTTTTTTTTTTTAGCTGTATGTATATATAAGTACCAATAGTAACATGTACTATCTTTATTCAGCTATGCAACATTAAAGAAAAGTTATAAACATCCATGTCTAACTTACCTCTAAATTCCACAGGTTCCCTTTTTATACAAAGAGAAACTGAACAAAAATATAAGCCTCTTAAAATATGGTAGTTTGTGAAAAGCAGCTATTTCCTTCTAAGTAGTATGACTGATAGCATAACTATGAAATGTCCTACAGTTTACTGTCAGGCAAGTAAAGCAAACTTCCTGCTACTGCTACCAACATTACACCCTGCTTTCAGAGAGTGAAACATAAGCATATAGATAAAGAAGTGACTAAAACAACGAAATTTAAGCAGTAAATGGACAGTCAGTGGAGAAAACTTTGACAGTGAGATTTAATGCAAGAGCAGTCGCAGTTAAATGATATGTCTGTTTTCAAAAACTATTTGTGGAATAGTAATTTTCCTGGGCTGGAAGTTTGAAATAATACCATTGAGATACTTATAATACATTTTAATAAATAATCCTTAACAGTCAATTTACATTTTATATCATTAAGTAGCATATTACATATGATGAGAAGCAATTTATTTAATCTTTTAGTTTTAAAAAGCTGTACTAAACATGAACATGTTTTAATTATTAATAAATTAAAGTAATATAATTGAAGTTGAAAATTAGTTCTAATTAAATTTTTACTAACAGCAAAGATTGCAATAATAATCTTAATTTAATTACCAATATAGGCATATGTTAATAAATCTAACTACAATATTCCAAAAACATTAATCTCCAGATTATCTGAAAGTTGCATATATTTTATTCTTTGTAAAGGTACTGGAATTATATTTGGATAATTAAACTAATTAATATGAATATAAAGACAAATAGATTTCAGCTAATACCATAGAGGTTATAAAGTTAATCAGAAATGAAGTCAGCATTATACAACAAATATTTATAGCTTCAGATACATGTGTGTGTGTGTGTGCGTGTGTGTGTGTTAGAAGGTTGCTTCCCAACCACATGGTTCCAGGTTCAGTCCCATTATGTGGCACCTTGAGCAAGTGTCTTCTACTACAGTCTCAAACTTACCAAAGCTTTGTAAGTAGATTTGGTAGATGAAGACTGTTGTGTATGTATGTATGTATGTATGTATGTATGTATGTATGTATGTCTTCAAGTTTGTGTTTGTCCCCTACCCCCACAGTTGGTGTATTTATGTCCCCATAACTTAGCAGTTTGGTAAAAGAAACTGATAGAATAAGTACTAGGCATAAAAAACTATGAAGTACTGGAGTCAATTCATTCAACAAAAGTCCTTCAAGCTGGCACCACAGCATGCCCACAGTTTAATGAGAGAAACAAGTAAAAGATAGAAGATATCTCAACTGGCGCAAAGCCACACCTCCTCAATACATGAGTATCAAAACTTACAAAATAATGATATAATGATGTATGGAGTGAAAGATAATATTCACTAATATTCAATAAAGATTTACTTTCAGAATTCAACTTTGATTTTTTTTTTTTTCAGTGGATATTCTATTACAGTTATTCCCAATATTTTCTATGTCCCAACACCCCACACTCCTAGGAAATGTCAGATCAATTTTCACATCCCATACAAAAGCAATATCATATTTAAAGATAAAAAAGTCAATTTTCTGATAATTAATTTCTGTTTTGAAACACACACAATACTATTTGTGAATAAACTGAACTCAAAAAAACAAGCTTTTGACTCAGTGCATAAAATGCAAATGTAAACTGAGTGGCTAAAAAAATTAGTAACAGTGAGATCAAACAAAATTGTGAACACAGAATTCAACGACTTCTTTGTTCCTGCTTCTCATTCATTACTAATCAAAATCTGGAACTTTCTTGCTAATTGTGATCTGCAGGTCTGCCTATGAATTTAACCAATTCGTAGATACAATTTAGTCTTGATTGACAAAAGATAACTAAATCTAGATTCACACATATGTTGTTGTGAATGGAATTAAGACATAATTCTTTAATCATAATCTCTTAATGGTTAAAACTACATAAGTAGAATAATAAAGTTCTTAGTGTGTTTAACAGAATGAAGTTATTTTTAGGATTTAGTTCAATTTTATTAAAAAAAAAAATTTTAACAAAGTATATACTTTCTCTCTGTCACACTCTTGAAATGCTATCTCAAAGCTCCAGGGGTTGTGAGCAGTGCAGGTTGGGAACCCTTGCTCTAATAAGTAAATATAGTTAACTCATGCAGACATGTGTTTATAATTATCACTTTTTAATGCTAAATGTTTAGAGACTATCAAACTTTCTACAGAAAAAATTCTCCTTGACATATTTCTCAGTATCCTACACTTTAGCAAAACATATTAATCAGCCTCCCACAAAATGTATACTAACTGTGAAAGAACAGTGTATGAATAAATTCTATAACATGTGAAAGTTTCCTTTTGATGCTTCAGATAAAAGCATACTGTAAATACAACTATGATAAATGTCCATCTAAATTCATAAACTAGAAACTAGAATCTGACCTAGTCATGCAAATTTGCAATGTTCTTGCAGAAAACTCATCAGCTACAAAAATCATCATCATCATCATTGTTTAATGTTCATTTTCCAAGTTGGCATGAGTTGGACAGTTTGACAGAGACCAACAAGCCAGAGGACTGTACAGAGATACAATGTCTGCTTTAGCATGATTTCTATAGGTGGTTGCCCTTCCTGATGCCAACCACATTACAGAGTGTATTGGGTACTTTCTCATGATACTAGCACTAGTGAGGTCACCAAGTAACTCACAAGATAAGACGTCTCAACTGAGTGGGGGTGGGGTGTAGTATTGACGGAGATGAAAGTATAATAGAGAGACAGGAATAGGTGTCTTATTGAAGAGGAGATACATGGGTTTCCTAGCTGGAAAGATATTTTTTCCTTGTTCGTCTACATTCATAATCTCATCATCAGTGTCTCTAACATCAAACCTTTGCCACATTATTTTTCATATTTTCTTTCTATGCAATCACAAATAATATTCACACAGCCTATAGATTCAACACTGATGGTTAAACAATAAAATTTCTATAATCTGGCAAGACATAGCAAAATAAAACAACCATTATTCATCTTTACAAAAGATCATTACTATGTTGTGAAGTCACTAAAAAGTCCTTTAAAATTCCTATACATGCTAAGTACAACTACACTAATTCTCTCTTCCATAAGAACATCCAATCAATTGTTAGTAAATTGAGAAATCATCAGGTCTTGACTTCAAGATAGCCAAACCAACACCAAGCACCTTTACAGATACAAAACAGTTACATTCTTACTTCTTATGAGGTTGATTTATGTTACACCATGGTGTACTACTCATGCTCCTATATGACACAAGGGAGGGGGAGTTCTTCTAAACAGTCACTTGACTAGCAAGAAACAGTAACCAAATCTCCTTTAAATCATACCCTACAATATCAAAAATTGTTCACAAGGAAGCACTTTTCATCATTGGCCTGCTTGATCAGAGTTGACCATCAATAACAACAATGTCCAACATATAGAACAATGATATACCTGTAATCATAATATGAGATTACATCCCTACGACACTGTCAAATTTATTGCAAACTCTTTAACATACTGATAAATTTCTGTTTCTACTATTTCTAGAATGGCCTCTACTGTTCTGAATGTCCTTGTTTTCCATTGCACCAGCATTAACATTCACTTCATTTTGCCATTCCTTTTTGGTAATACTTTAAACACTTTGCCTAGTTCTACCTTCTAGACTGTTGCCCCAAATATTTACCCTACTAGTATAAGCTATAACAATTAGTAACATTAGACTAACCATGCATATGCATGTACACACACACACTCTCTCTCTCTCTCTCTCTCTCTCTCTCTCTCTCTCTCTCTCTCTCTTATTACTTTCACAATTCTGAGTCTATGAGTCAACTTTGCTTCTTCAAAGCAAAGCAAGAAAGACAGATTTGAAAAGAATTGCTCAAAAAAATTGGACTGAATATAAAGGTAACTGAATATTTTTGTTAGTCACAGTGTTAAATAATTTCACACATTATTGAATACAAATAAGCTGTAAAGATAGAAAGTCATCTCCAAAACTTTCTTTACTAAAACTTAATAATCCATTACAATTTGCCTTGAAGTGTGAACATCTAAAATTAGTAAGAATATACCTTGCTTTTCATTTGGGTCCTTTGGTCTAAGCTACTGTGTCAATCTCTGAGCTGATTATGCAATTGACTTAACTAAATTTTGTCTGGCAAATTATGCTTTCTAATGAATATTATAATAATGAATTATAACACTGAACTATAGAATACAAGACAGCAGCAAGAGAAAGGAGAAGGGTGGGCTAAAGTAGAAAGAAGCAATATAAAAAAGAATATTGCTTGTACTGATATTGATTGTTATAGAAAATAGAAGTAAAAAATCAATACAGTGGATTTTTTATATAAGAGCTATTGAGGGCACACACATACATGTATATACACACACACACACACACACACACACACTTATTGTTAGGTATATTTTTGCAAGTAAATATATCGGTGAAACATTACCTGTTTTTATTATTAAGAAAATCATTTAAATAAAGTGAATACTATTTGTTAATATTTGAAGGTTTGAACTATAATGAAGAATTGTTTTATAGGCTAAAACTTAAAGAATTATATAGGCCTACCAAATCAGTTGATATCTGACTATAATTAGGCTAACTAGCTAAATAACCATAACCAAGGTCTTAAATAGAGCTATTGTGCAAGAGAGCAAAAAGAGAAAATAAGACAATTAAGTTTATATAGAAAGTGTTTAAAGTAACCCAATTTTTAGAGATATTGATCATTTAACTTTCAATTCAGAGATAATTAATGAAATAAATTTTTAAAGATTAGAGTGAAGGTATAAAACAAAAAATACAGCAGTCTTGCAGCAGTAAAAATCAGTCAATAAAGTTAGCAAATTTGTAAAATTTTGTGTGCCATGAGAAGAAATGAATTTTAACCTTTCAAGCAGTCCTTTATATGAAAGGCAACAACTCTAAAATTTACAAAATTCACCTCATCTCATTACTATATAATGTATTCAATTTTGTAAACTGAAATATAAGTTTAGAAAGAATAAATTTTTCATTAATACAATACCATTTGTTTCTAGTTTACTTTGCTCATGTTCTTCAAGAGATCCTCTTCGGGAACCAGATTGTGATCCTGGACGTGAGTTTGGTCTGGACCCTTGTTGAGATAAACAAGCTTCTGCATGCTGGGCAACGAGCTCTCTTTGAGCATTTAATGGCAATCCTTTCAAAATTTCTGGATCTGGTGGTTTTACAAGGCTCATTGCCAAAGGAGAAATACGAAACACACTCTCCATTTCTTCAGAAGTAACAGGCTAAAATGGAAAAATAGAAATAACAAATAAAATTTATTACTTTTTATTAACAATATATTAATTTGCACAACTATTTAATGCAAGGAATATAAAAAAAACACTCACTAAAAGTTTAATATAATGATTCAAAAATTATAAACAATATTTTTTGAATAAACAGCTACAATTTAAAAAGAAAATTAAGTTTAGTTAAACATGAAATAAAAATAAACAAGCATTTTATTTCATCCATGCAATATTTCTTCAGTTTATTCCAAGTGTTAGAATATTTTAGTTTAAGTCAACTATTAGTAGCTGAAAATAAAAATTATCAAATAAACTGTAAAAAAAAGTTAAAGCTAAATTTTAATTTAGTAAATTTAATTATGCAATAGATATTAGCAGTATAAATATAATGTCATTATAGTTTACTAAAGAACAGAGACTAAAATATCCCTTAAAAACTCAAACCAAGTTTATTTTTATGTTCATTAAATTACAGCACATAAGTAATATTGCTTAAACTTTTAGTGAATTATACAAAACACATTCTTTAGTCTAAGATATTATTTAAACTTAGTTACTTAATTCTTATAATAAACCATATTACTTGAGATAATATTGGGAATATCCATAAAGTTCATTTAAATACTTAGAGTTGGAAAACAAGGCCAGTCATGACATTAAGAAATTGCAATAAATGGCATTGTGATATATACATATATAACAAACCTGTCCAATCCATGCCAGCTTGGAAAAATAAATGTTAAGATGCTGACAATGAGAATGACTTAACTTTTGATTGTTAGAAGTTGATGGTGAAAATTATTTGAAGAATATAGTAAAGGATGACTTCATATAATTTGCTTAGATTTTTAATTAAGTGATTATTATTTGAAAAATTAAGATTTGAATAAATCTTAACTAGTTCATTCTAGTTTACTATAAATGTGATACCCAAAATTCAAATGCAAACATTAGCATAAAAATATCATTTTAAGAAGCCCTCAAATTCAAATATAAAATGAAATTATATAAATCAGTTCCTTCTAGACTGTAAATCTCCTTTCATTTGTCACATTTCATAGCAATAGGTTATTCCAATGTTGACATTGACATTATACAAGTAACAGTTTAAACTAAAACTGACCCAATTAAGTTATTATTTATACATAAGACATTTTAAGAAAAGACAATTTTGTAAATTAATGACTGGTCATTTCTTCACTGTCAAAGTTAAACAAAGATTTTCTGCTCTCCTTCCGGTTAACATTACTACTTTAATTTGCAAGTGACTTTAGCAACAAACTTTGTTGATCAAAATGTAAAATTGTATAACTTTCTTCATTTGAAGAGTAAATGCCAGGTTGACACACATATCATAATCATGCTGTTTACATTGCCTGTTGAAGATTAACTCACAACATACTCTTTTACTGTAGCACATAGTTTTATTAAATTATAGCATGATACTTCTTTGTTATTGTTGATGCATGGAAATTATAATACAAAGGGACATTGAACAATTTTACATGCAAGCTAAAATTCTTACTACTGCTCACTTTAAATCCTGAGGTAGTCATTTACTTTCATATTTATATTGCTTAAAACAATTACTTTCTTTTATTTTCAATTAATTTTGTTGTTAAATGTCCACTACATCAAGACTTAAGGAAATGAGTATGTCTATTAAAATTTTGTTCCTGAAATATAAAATGTTAATGAAAATTTCAATGAATATTTCAACTGATGTAAAAAAATATTCGACAAGTAACAAGACTTTGAAAAAGATTGCATCGACAATTAATTCAGCATTTTTCAATACTGATCCTATCTTAAGTTGAAAGAGTCCTTTTTTTTTTTTAGTTTGTACAAAATATATTAAATATAAGAATTTTTTAATAATATACTAATTTACTTGTTTTCTTAAAATACAAAAAATATTCAAAAGACCCTATTAAAACTCATAACAGCTGCTTCGGTGTCATCTTATATTCAAATCCCAACATTTTAAATTTGACATTTAAAAATGAAATGCATCTTAGCAAAATAATAAATCATTTTATTATAAATTGCATAAAAATTAAATGCAAACAACATGATAACTGATTAAAATGGAAATCAGGATGTGAAAGTGAAACCATTTTTTTGATATTAGTGTTTGAAATTTATTGAAGTGTCAACAATTAGAATAACATGCATTTTCATTTATTGGAATGATATAAGTTTTATGTGATCTGAAACTATTTTGCCTATGAGTAGAACATAGACACATGCTACTGTTTTGAAATAAAACTAAACAAGATAACTTAGGGTTTCACACAGGGAATAAAAGTGAACGATTTTCATAAAGTGAGTAAGAGAAAGAACAATATTTTGTGAATTAAATTTGACATAGCCTTCTTCACATATCATCTTATTTATTGAACTTCTGAACTCAATTACAATTATTTCAACATAACCAACTCTTGCATCTACATTTCTCTACCAACTTTAGTTATTGCTTAAAATGCTCAGAAAAGGAGCATTTTAAGCAGTCTGTGTGTGTGTGAGTGTGTATGTATGTCTATATACATACATACATTCATACACACACCCACACATACCCATAACAATAATACCCACAATGACACATACACTGGTCATATTATTTTCACTACTCCAAAAACACACCCAAAAGGCCAATCATACACAAACACACAACACCTAAAGTGAATCACATACACACACATACACATAACCCATAAAGCCAATCACACAGGCAGGCACACACACACACACAGATTAGATGCATACAAACACAAAAGACATATCCACACATAGTTTCAAGCAACTTATACAACACAGTAACCTACACACATACATTAAATAAGACAAACTCACTCATCACAGCAAGCCCAACTTTCAAAGTAATCTCTATCCATACACTACTCCATAATATTAATTTCACAATGCACATAGCACATGTTTAACAAAACACAAGAAATATACATGCAGATACATCAAACAAATCAAAGTCATTTATCAAAACACACTTTTCAACTCAATCATTAGCCATACATACTGGTCCATATATATACTAAATTCCCAATGTGCACACTAACACTGACACATGCATACATAATTTGCACACTGACTAACAATAACCACCCCAGCAGCTCTTGTTCATATGATAGTGCCTTTCTTCTTCTTCCCTTCTTGTTACTCAACATCCTCTATTTTCAGCATGACCTGACACAAATTAACATATACTTCTCAGTTACTTGCATTTCTTTTTCCTATTTCCACACTTACCCTTCTAACTATCAAACTTTTTGAAGGGCTTAAGCTCAAAACATAAATAGCACGCTCGTTACCTCTCATTCAGTGTCAAAATATTAATTACACTTTGTTCTCACTTTGTCTTCCATACTGTTATTTTCAACATAACTCTGGTATACAAATATATACACATATACATATCTCAACATATATATTTGAACTAAAAGCTGAAATTTTACTTAAACACACACACACACACACACACATACACACTCAATGACAAAAGAATCAAGGTGGTTATATTAACTAATTTTAAGCTCTCTTCAATTTATGGAATTGAAGTGGATGTGCATAACCTAGTGGTTAGGTTAAGCGTGCGATTATAAGATTGTGCATTTAGTTCCTCTACATGGTGCATCATGTCCTTGAGCAAAGCACTTTATTTCATATTGCTCCAGTTTACACAGCCATAAATCAGTACCCGAGAGCTGCACATGATGGTGCAGCCCTCTGTCCCTTCAGTTGTTATCTTCTCAATGTTCATCTGCTCATGATTAAACAGACATGCTTTCACTAACTCCCCTTAGTAGTAATATTTTACTAAATATAATTATTCTTCACTAAATACACTTTCATGATGTATAGAATTTTCTCACTCAAATACTTTATACACTTCTCCAAATTCAAATGACCTTTAATAAGATGCATTAACATTATTTTCCAACATATTAATTAAAAATTGTTCAAATTTTTTTCCTATCAAAGTTAAAATTCCCCCTTTTTATTTTTCATTTTCTAATAACTAAAGGAATGTGTCAGTCAACCTGAACTCTCCTAATATTATTGTCAACAGCCTTTCTCGATTGGCATATGTATCTTCTAAACATAATTATTTCTTTCTTACAAATACTTCTTTTATTTACTAAGTAATTTGTTGTTTGTTTTCATTTTGTAGAATTGTATAAAGGCATAGTAGATAAGTGGTTATTGTACTAAGTGCAAAAACAATAATCTAAAACTCTGCTACAAGTACTTCCCTACACTCTAGGGCATGGCTTCAATCAATCAAACTGAAAATAGCAACCAACCCCACTTTTGTAGTTCACATTATTAACATAATAGGATAGGTGTAACCTAACTCACAGAGATATGAACAAACAGATGTTAAATGAATCACAACAAGATTTTGACGATGCTGATAATGATGATAGTAATAATGTGAGAGATGTGTACGACAATATTGAAGCTATTAATAAAGGGTTATATTTCAGCCATATGTGTATAACATGTAAATATATAGTACACCTCTGTTTTACAGGTTGAAAGAAAAACAAAAACAATAATTGTTTACAGGCATCATATAAAAACTTTTACATCATTGGCGTTCCAGTTTAGAAACAATTTAATGTATTCAAGGTAATATATGTTTATAATTCCAATTCTATTTGAAGTCATTTGAAGAAACATGTTTGTAATGAACCTTCAAATTAACCTTCCTTGTAAATCACATTATTTGAGTTGATTGAAGATGTTATTCCTTACAGTAATGTCAAATACATTCCATCATTACAGAAGAGCATAAATTAAGCACAAACATGCATCCAGTGCTAGCTAAAATTAGTGAAATAGGTCATGAGCTTTGTACATGCCTGTGAATAGAGAGAAAGCAGTTACCTGAGAAACCCTATTTTTTTGAGCCTGGAAATGGAAAAATGCAGTGGTGCATGATCATATCCAAACAGCAAAAGAGAGAGAGTAAAAGCAAAGAAAACTGTTATTGATGTTAAATTGTGATTTCAAAAGTTATGGTGAGGCAGCCAAAGTTATAGTGATGGTTAGAATTTTTCTGTTCAAATCTTGAAGCTTTGCACTGAAAAATCCTTATCAAATATATAATTTATATGTTTATTTGATAACTGATACACAGGAAAATAAAACAATAATTAGTAATATTCTCTAAAATCTTTATTGATTTGAGATGTTCATACAATATTTACAGATATACGCCCAAGATAATTACACTAAAATGTCATGTGGCACCTTCGTACAAAAGTATATATTGAACTCACAGTAATCTCTGAGTAAAACCCTGATAACATTATTTCAATATAGTTTCAAGTCTCAAATACACTTGCCTCTTTCTTAAGTTTGCTTCTATTTGGAAATTTTCAAACAAATTGTTCACAAACAATCTTCATAGATTTTGCTCTATCTGCATCTCAACTGAACTATATATAAATGCCACATTTGGCATTAAATATTCGAATTCAGAATACTTTATTATTAATTGTCTTTTTGTATCTATTTCTCCAGACTTCAGGAAGGATGTGCTTTGCAAATTTTTATATTTGCATAATATAACTGAATTGGGTTTTTTTTCCTAGAATACTTTCAATCCATTTTTAATTGTTTATATCCATTACAAAATGTTGCAATTAGATAGCTTTTCTATTGCTGTAACACTACCCTCATATGAATTTATTAGTCATCTTAGAAAAGGTATGCATAAGTTTCATAGACCAACTCAAAATACTAATTTTATTAACTATTAGTCTTTCACCCTATCCTTTCAGAGAGTATTTAAATTTTATTACACTAAATAATAATAATTTGCCTGGTACTAGACAGCTGATTCTTCTACATAATATCATTTTCAAATTGTACCTAAAAACTTTCAGACCATAACTTAAAAGTTATCTCTTCTGCTGAGTTTCCAATTTCTTAATTTGCATAGCAGCTAACTGGAATGTACTCCTTTCTCTCAACAGTTTGTAATTTAAAGCACAAACCAGATATTCAGAATCAGCTGTCTTCACATTACACAGTCTAATAACTGATTATGAGTAAATGTAAATTAAATAAGGCTAAAATAAAAATATAAGTTTATACATCTCAAGAATAAATTTAATTAAAGTCATATATCTTTGATTTATCAAGTAGTTGAAGCAAAGAAAACAGGAATATTGTGAAAGCAAAGCATTAGTTAAGATAGTTATACTAATCAGTTATTTTTATAAGAACAGTTAAAAAGTCTACCAAAATAATATTTGATTTCTACATAAAATTAGCTTTCATTTCTTTATCTAATAAATAATGTGAAATGGTTTTATATTAGTTACTAATTTCTTAAGAACATACAGTTACTCAATAAACTTGTGCTCAATAATTTATTACTTATATAATATTGGTTTTCATTTCTTTTTTCCAATAAATCCAATTTCCTAATGTGTAATAAGGACTCAATAGCAAATTATATTCTTTATCTACATAATCTTTGTTCAGTATAAAATAATCCCAAAATTGCTGTTTCATAAAAATAATTTGGGGAGTTTGACAGGCATTAATGAGAAGCTTTTTATCAGTTAGCACCTAATGAAATACACCACACTCAATGACTTTAGAAGAAATGTAAGTATACAAAATTTAAAACAGAAGATGAAATTTGATCATGTACATATATCATTTTAGCTTTTTTCCCCACATGATTTTTTAAAATTTTCTACGACAATATTGTTTAGAAAGTAATATGTTTCATATTTTACACCAATATCTTCAAGTCAGATGTTTATGCACATTCCTAGGTACAAATATTCACATAAACTAAATTAATGCTAAATACAGGATGCATGACCCAATTGTTAGCATGTTGGCTCAAGATCATAAGATTATATATTCTATTCCCAGAACAAAATGTGCATTGTGTCTTTGAGAAAAGCACTTCCTTTCTCACTGCTTTAGTCCACTCAGCAAAACATGGGTACCAACAATTGGAGATAACCTTGCAATGAAGTGGCCTCCAATCCAGCAGGAATCCCTCAAAGATAAGTGTTTCATTTCTACTATGAAGAGGCTATCATAATAGCTCAAATTGCCCACAGCCTTGACTCACACAAACAAAAACATTTTTTTTTTAATTAAGTAATTTCTAGAATAATACAAATAATCAATAATAATAATGTTTCTAGTACAAGATGAATACACTGGAATTTTACACCAGCTATTTTGTATCTTTGCAAGCCAGATACTGGTGTCATGCAAATGGCACCCATGTCAGTGGCACATAAAAACTCCCATTACACTCTTGGAGTGGCTGGCATTATGAAAGGCATCCAGTCATAGAAACCATGCTAAATCAGACTGGAGACTGGTGTAACCTTCCAGCTCACTAGCCCTGGTCAAACCATCCAACCCATGCCAACATGGACAACAGACATTAAATGATGATGATGATATATATATATATATATATATATATATATATATATATATATACATATATATATGCATACACACACACATATACATATATATGTAAGAGTGTGTGTTTGTGCACATATATATATAAATGCAAATAGCTTCTAAAATTTACAAAAATAGAATTTTATTATTGCATTCATAGGTTATGTAATATACAATCCACCATCATCAGGTAAAATTTTAAACAGGTGCAATATTTTACATCTCCTCAGGCCTGGGCCAATACTGGCCAAAACTTATCTATGTATGTATGTATGTATGTATGTATGTATGTATATTTATCTATCTATTTATCTCTCTCTCTATATATATATATATAGCTTTTATCTTTTACTTGTTTCAGTCATTAGATTGCAGCAATGTTGAGGCGCTATCTTGAGCCCTGCACCTATTTTTTAAACCTGGTGCATATTCTATCAGTTTCTTTATTCCTTTACTGAACTACTAGATTACAGGCACATATACACACCAACACCAGTTGTCAAATGATGGTGGGGTACAAATACAGATGGGTTTCTTTCAGTTTCCATCAGCCAAACCCACTCACAAGGTTTTGATTGGCTCTAGGCTATAGTAGAAGACACTTGCCCAAGATGCTACATAATAGAACTGAATTAGGAATCATAGGGTTGGAAAGCAAACTTCTTACCACACAGCTATACCTGTGCCTATATACACACACATACACACATAATTAATGTTTGACAAATGAGAAATGAGCCGTCAATACATGATGAAGAGGCTCACACTGATGTCAAACTTTCAGCTTCAGGTATACATATATATAGATTGTTAGCCACTACAGACATTTTTTATCTCCTTGTTTTTTGTGTCCCTTTCTGTAGAAAGATGTATTATACTAATACATCTGTTTGTTTTGTACACCACCTGTCTTCGCCTTTTGTTTTTTTCGTAAACTGTCCCTATATATATATTTATATATATATATATTATATATATATATATATATATATATATATATATATATATATATATATATTTCCAGTAAATATCGGTACTTCGTTGGGCCATATATTTACTTCTATGTATATATATATATATATATATATATAATATATATATATATAGATAGATAGATAGATAGATAGATAGATACTTAGATAGAAAGGGAGATGATAGACAGATACATTGTGTGAGTTTGTGTGTATACACACACACACACACATATATATATACAAACATATACATATATATATACATACATACATATATATATATATATACATACATATACAAACATATACAT
>NC_042997.1:163633703-163683703 GCF_006345805.1 Octopus sinensis | reverse complement strand
GTATTGGTCCCAATTTCAGAGTTAATTCATAAGAATTTTCTCCTCGTCAGCGATAAACACGTAAGACATAAATGAAATACTTACTCAGACCCACGAATGAAGCAAGCACTAAGTCATGAGCAGACCTAAGTACCCCAAATATATCCAAAATAGAAAATCTCCAGCACATCTCGAGACATGAGCGATTCGAACTGAAACTCTCATAGAGTGAGAGAGTCCGGAAGTGAACACTATTAAATTTACATCTAATATGGGATAACATTTTTTTGAAAAAATATTTGGCATTAGAATTTTTTTATTTTGCCCTTGTTTATAAGTTGTTTATAAATTTAACCTTTAAAGGTATTTTTTAATATGCTGGCCATACATATATATATATATATATATATATATATATATATATATATGTATGTATGTATGTGTGTGTGTGCATATATATATATATATATATATATATATATATATATATATATATCAGGATGAGTAAAAAGTAAGCAACATTTTGAAACATGAAATTCATCACCATATATTTCAACAATGCAGAAATTTTATTCCTCAAAGTACCATTACAATCAACACATTTTTGCCAATGAGTTACAAGTTTGTTTATACCAGTAACATAAATATCTGGAGTTCTGGAGCTGATGAACACTTTAAATGCATTTTCAGCATCAGTTTGATTTTTGAACTCCTTCTCTCATAGGAAAGCATCATGATGCTTGAAAAAGTGGTCGTCGGTAGGAGAAAAGTCTGGGGAATAAGCTGTGTAGGGAAGAACCTTGTAGCCAAGTTCCCTCAATTTCTGGAGAGTCATTAGCGAAACGTGTGGTCAAGCATTGTCATGAAGAATTATTGGCCCTCTTCTGTTGACCCCTCTGGGACAGCGAAGTAGCAATTGTTTGTTCATTTTGACAATTTCGTAGCAATATGTTTCTGCAGTAATGGTTTTTTTCCAGGTTTTAAGAAGTTATAGTGGATGAATCCAGCAGTACATCACCAAACACTCACCATAACCTTCTTTTTGAAGTGTTTGGGTTTGCACAGAATCCACTTTTCATTGCAGGTTACAATACATTCGAGAAATGGAACGGTCTGATTATGGAGAAGTCACAAGCAAATTTCATATCTGCGCATTTTCTGATTTTCATTCAAATCATGTGGTACCCATTTATCGAGCTTTTTTGATTTTCTGATCACATGCAAATGATTGTAGGCAGTTTTCTGGCTAACTTGAAGTTCTTTTGCCAGTTTTCAAGTGGTTTTACATGAATCTTTCTCAATGACCGTCTTTAACTGAACATCATCAATGACAGATGGGCATCCACTATGCTCATGATCTTCAAGGTTCAGGTCTCCACTGCAAAATCATTTAAACCATTTTTGAGCTGATAACTCATTGGGCATTTCCTCACCAAATATTTCATTGATATTGTGAGCAGTTTCAGTTGCTTTATGCCCTTTTTTGAAGTTGAATAGCAAAATTGTTCAAAGATTGCGCTTTGTCAGTTCTATTTCAGATGATTGTAACAACAGTGAGAAAAATATCAATGTTAATTTATTGATGCATTTGGGCAAGTCTATGTCTGTATTATCTGATAACTTCAGAAAAATTTTTTTTTTAAATTCAAAACCCTGCAAAGATCCAGTACAAATTCTTCATGGTTCAAAATGTTGCTTATTTTTTACTCAACCTGATATATGTCACCACCATCATCATTTAACATTCATCTTCCACCTTGGTGGTATGGGTTGGATGGTCCTCGAATCCAACATACTGAAGAACTGCATGTGACTCTAATGTCTGCTTTATCATGTGCAATGCAGTCCTCTAACTCATCAGATCCTGTTGGACCTTCCTACACACACACACATATATATATATATATATATATATGCATGGATAATATACATTTATATGCATACACATGCACACACATATGCAAACACATATACATATATGCACATACATATATAAGCATATAGATATATACACATAAATGTGAATATATACATTGTACATATATAAATACATACATGCCTATATATACAACATACACACACATACATAGTTACATATTTGACCGCACACAAATAACCTGCAATAATAAAACAATTTTCTATGTGATATAGATGAACTGTGTCAGTGATCATTTTGCAGAAGATGACAAAACCTTTTGATATTTCAAACAATATGACACTATGAACAAATAAATGTAAGTGAATGTAATAATATTTGAGTGTTTTTATATGGTTAACTGGAATTTCCTTTTACATATATATATTATTTTACTTCAGATCAAGTTATTTGTGAAAGGAGTACCACTCCAAAGTAATTTTTATGTGCTAAAATAATTTTTTTAAGATTTGGGTAAGTAAAAGAAATGCTTTTGTTTGGGCTGAATACATCAACAAAAAAGGGTTGAAAGTAAACCTAAAACCTAGCAAGATGTGAACCTAGAACATAGGGAGGTGACACTAGATACTATAAGGCATTTAGTTCAGTGCTCCTTTCTTCATTTGTACCAAGGATAACAAAAAATTTTGAATTTCAATGCAGTACAAAAGATTGAAAGTAAACAAATATATGTGCTAATTATGTACAACAGGGGAACAAATTTATAATACAAATGTTTATAAATATTCAAGGAATATAAAAAGAAGTGTATAATCTAAATATTAATATAAATATTACAATGAATAGGCAAAATATGTTAAATATTTTAAATGAAAAGAAATTCTTCATTGATATTTCCATTGAGTGTGAGATTTGCTAAATGTTAGTCTTTTGACTTCTTTAAATCCTCAAGAATTCAGATTACTCTGTCTAACATAATGCTTATTTATTCCCACTGTTTTGAACTAAAGATGCATTGTTTTGCAGCTTTGAGATTTTGATATTGTGATTACTTATTTTTAGAATGACATTGTAGGATAGCCATGGAGGTTGAATCTGGACATAAAATAGGTAGAATATTTGAGCTGGATATCACCAGTCTAAATGCTGAAAGAGTAAACTTCTTCCCAACAAAACCTAAAGCTAGTTCAATGCTGAATCTGAGGGAAGAACCTAATCTACAAACATTAATAGCTAATGTTGCTACTCTAAGTTAGTCCCAAGTTCAATTATAACCATGTAGTGCTTTTGAATGAAGCATGTAATTGCTGGCATCAGATACCCAGCTAACAATAGGTTCTATCTCCTATTTTAGATCACCATAGTCCAGTGAATTAATAATCCTTTCTACTATAGAAACAAGGCCTAAAATTTTGAGGGAGGGAGCTAGTCAATTACATTGGCTCCAGTGCATAACTGGTACTTTCATCAATCCAAAAAAGATGAAAGGCAAAGTTGACCTCAGCGAAATTTGAACTCAGAACATAAGGACGGACAAAATACTGCTAAGCATTTTGTCCAGCGTGCTTACAATTCTGCCAGCTCACAGCCTTTGGATTAATAATACAACATAAATTTGCTGAATCTGTCTCACTCTTGTTATTCTTCTACACTTTTGCACTTCTACATGATCAGAACCATAAAACATACAGGAAACAATCTAATGCAGATACCTTCCCCAGCATGTATCATTTATTATACTTAGTTATTGCTTCTTTTTAAAATTTAAATCAAAATATCAAAAAATTGTTTTGAAAAAAGGGAAACAAAAATAGCAAATTTAAATATTAAATACCTGAGTGTTGAAGCGAGAAGCAACTTTCCGATTTTTACGTCGAATAACAGGAGCATCAGAACGGTTTGCTTTTTCGATTAATGTTTTAGGAGAAGAGAAGAGTTTTACTTTTTCAGCCAAACTTTGTCTAGAAAAGAAAATATAGTACAAAAACATAAAAATTGAAAAATTTCAGCTGGAATAAATATCAAGAGAAAATTATAATTACTAAATGATAAAATGGGAAGTAAAAATTGATAACAAAGGCGATTCAAGACATATGTATCTAATAATTTCCCAAATATTAAAATAAAGAATATTTTAAACCCAACAAATGACAACTTTATGATATATGTCAATATTCAATACCAACTAAAATGAATTTAATAAAAAAATTATGTTCTGTATACTGACACACATTCCAAAAATTTACTTTTAAGTATAAATTTAAATTGAAAAGTTTTAGCACCTTTTTTCATTACTTTATATTTATCATGGTTATGGCCATACTGAAGCAATGCCAAGTTTTGACTAATATTCTATTTAACTCTCTTCAGAAGATAAGCAATATTTACACATTTTTATTGATATTTTGTTTACATGCTTACATGCTCGTTAAAGCATAGATGAAAATGTTGCAATTTAGTAACCTTATTTTTAGCTGCGGAAATAAAAACTTTAGGCATGGGTAATTTCTTCTTGCGATCCAAGATTGGACTTTACTTTTATAGAAGATTGGTATGTAACCAAAAGTTAATATATATAGATTATGTATTATCGTTTGCATACATAATTAAAATGCTCAAAAGTGTGTAGTGTTCATTATGTGTAACAGTGTCCATTATTAGGATCTATATAATTATATCATATCAAGGGTTCACATAAGTATGCAAGTATATACCTGCAATCATGGATGATGTGAAGGAATGGTAATGAAAATGACGGATAAGTAACCAATGGCATTTATGAGTATTTTTTATTACAAATGCAGTTTATAAGTAAAAATGTCCACTTCAATTGGCATGCAGATATAGACTGGGCATTAAGTGATATAGAATATATTTCTCTGCTAAATATATATGCAGAGCCTTGCATATATCCAGGATTTTCCACGAAATTGTAGTGTTCTAACCTTTCTTTATTTTTTATCATATAAGTGCCTAAGCACAGTTCCATATAAACAGCATGTTACTTTCCAAATACAAATAGGACAATTTCATAGAAAACCCTCTTGAAATGGAATGAAAAGAAGCACTCCAGATGTATATATATATATATATTATATATATATATATTATATATATATATATATATATATACATATATCCCTATGTGTGTATGTGTGTGTCATAATTAAAATGGTGAACCCAACAAAATGTTCATACTCAATAATAATACCTTGAGTATTTTATTCTTAGTGGTCATACTAAGTAAACAAAAGATTTTACAAAGACATATATTGGCCATCCTTTATCCCTTTTATGTGTGGACTAACAGCACAAATGACTGCATGAGTAGGTTTTAACTGCAAGACAGTTAAATGAGAAGCAACTTAAAATTAGGACTCTTTGGTTGTTAGCCTTACATATTCTTTTTTGTAACACCAAAATTGTTTTAGAGTAAAGCTAGACACAATTCTTATATATATGTACAATGATTTGCATAAATTTACTGAGAAAGATACTGCAAATTATACTTCAAACTGAGTAAAAGTATAGAAGAAAGCGAAAAATTGAGGTAGATCCAGCCACCCCTGTTAACGGGGACAAAACCCAGATTTAAAACACTGGATGATGATGATGATTAATCCAACGTTTGAGGAATCTAGGGTACCAAATATTTTGATAAAAATCTAATACTATAGACTGAATTTCAAATGTATTTTACAAATAACACAAAAATTACTATCAACTAGGCATACATATCAATAGACAAATACACACACACACGTACACACACACTACATTTAAATAATTATTTGCTACTCTAGAAATCATGTACATGTCTGATTGTTATTTTTATTGTAATAGTTTTATATGTTTGAAATTATGACCTGCAAACAATGTTAAATATAGAAAGGAATGCTAACATTCAGAAGGGCTTGGTCAAAATTTGGCAAACTGCCTACTACTTGATTGTATATATCCGAAAAAGAGGTACAGTAATTCTAATTGTTTTATTGTTAACTAGCCAGCCCTTCCTTCTGACAGATTTACTCAAGTATATCTTAGCAGCTACCTATGTAGCTATTACATTAGATTTGCAATGCTTCAGTACCCAAATAACCAATTTATTCATTGTATCAGCATAATGGTAGAGTATTTTTTATTCATTTGACCCTTTTTTGTGATATATATATATATATATATGTTCATGAATATATTGTTGTTGGTGGTACTTTTCAATATTCTGTTTTCCTATAGAGAAAAAACTATCTCGAAAAGAAAGAAAACTATGAATATAAAAATATTATCTTTAGTCCTAGAATGACTATATTCTCACAAATTATAAAGTATTGGAGCAAATAAAAGTAATTCCTTTAAAAGGATAAAAAATATGTCCTTTATATCAAACATTCTTAACATTAAATACAAATAGCAAGAAATACATTAGTTTCTGAGGCTTTATTTCTGAAACAGATTGTGAAATGAAACTAGATCTCATTATGTTATACTAGTTTGAAGATACAAGATATTATCTGTGTAGATGAGAACAGTATACAGTAAAGTAATGTTCAGTTAATTTCATCATCCCCAGTCATATAAAGTTACTAAGCTTCAATTTAACTTGTTATATGATATATAATCTATTTACATGAATGCAAAGTGGTGCTAGACTTGCAATTATAAGGCACATAGATACTGGATCAGATTTCCTTTAAGCTCTGAACACTCACATAAAATACACTGGACCATGAGAAGTTAGAAACAGCATTATTAATAACAGAATGCAATCAAAATTCATGAAATATTCTTGACCAGAAAATCAGAGGTAAATTTCTTTAAGGCCCTTAGTTCTTATTTTGACAATTACTTTCCATATGAGCATGAAATTAATAGGTTTATAATGCTGGTGTAATATTGTTTCGTTGAGTGCAACGTCATCATTTATAGATGCATCTGGGAGTCAATAAAAATAATTGCTAGCATATTCAAGTGAAGTCATTCCCATAGAATTTCTACCAAGGGGCACCTGAAATTTTTTTAACAATCCTTTCCACTTTACTTGGTCTTAGCTCTCTTTTATGTCCAGTATAGAGTCAGATATTGCTTAACTTCCATCAAAGTATTTCAGTGGACTTAGTAATCCTGGTAGCATCCATCCCATCCACAGGATATGGCTGCTGTTGGCTCAAAGAGCTCATTTGTCTTTGACAAGCCTTGCTTTTTAATCTTATTGGATGCTCGCACTCTCTCCATACTGGGTAAGCTAATAAAGGGTGGAAGGAAGGTGGCAAACTGGCAGAAACGTTAGCACGTCAGGCAAAATACTTAGTGGTATTTCATCTGTCTTTACGTTCTGAGTTCAAGTTTCACCAAGGTCGACTTTGTCGTTCATCCATTCGGCGTCGATGAATTAAGTACCAGTTGCATACTGAGATCGATTTAATCGACTGGCCTCCTCCCCCAAAAATTCGGATCTTGTACCTAGAGTAGAACAGAATAAAGGGTGGAAGGGTGCAGTCTGGTTGCCAAACATTAGACAATGGACAAATAGTACTGGATTACCTGATTACTAGTAGCAGGTTTCCATCACCAGTAATGGGACTGATCCTGGCCTAATATAAACTAGTGTGTTACTTATATTTATTATTGACTTCAAAGAAATAACAGGCAAAGTTGACCCTAGTAAGATCTAAACCAAAAAGAGACAAGGCAAAAAGATAGTAGCAATACAGTAAGCAATATCAAGCAAAATATGAAAACATCAAATATATCATTTTTAAATGGTACGTGATTTGAATATTAGTATAAGCAGGAAAGATGAAATGTAAATTGCAAGCAAGAAAATGTAGAAAGTAGTTAAAGGTTCAAAACTTCAGCCATCAATACATGACAATATATTGCAATTTAACAACATCAAGGACAATGGTGATAGAAACAATGATAATGGCTGCATTCCCAACAAAATATTAACACAATGCAACAATATAAATAAGAAAGTAAAAACTGCAATATTAAAAATACTTACCAACATATAATACTA
This sequence comes from Octopus sinensis, assembly GCF_006345805.1. Classification (NCBI taxonomy): domain Eukaryota; kingdom Metazoa; phylum Mollusca; class Cephalopoda; order Octopoda; family Octopodidae; genus Octopus; species Octopus sinensis. The sequence goes on along the minus strand of NC_042997.1, from coordinate 163,675,829 downwards.
TGTAATTGTTAACTAAAGTTTTAAAACATACTAATAATAGTTGATAAAAATATTTAACCATATTTTTAATAATTAATATCTAGAAACTTTTTAAAATTGAGATAAAAAGTTTCCATTAAAATAATCTATGGTAAAGTATGCGTATATTGAGATACATAGAGAACATTTCAAACAGTAATAGTACTTATAATACAACTAAAATACCTCATAAATTATTTAATCTCATTAGTACAAATAATAGTAAAGACCCCCTTTGGTCACGAATGACCATGGGATTGCATTTAGAAAGTTCCTCTCCTAGGTACAAGTCCAAGCAAGGGTGTTGGTGAAAGACCAGCAGTTGCATACCAGCCTCTCCTCTCCACACCACCAATGTTATCCAAGAGAAAAGCAAAGGTCAATACAACTTGGCACCAGTGATTCCACAACTCATTTCTATAGATGAGTGAACTGGAGCAACATGAAATAAAGTGTCTTGATCAAGAACACAACACACAGCCTGGTCTGGGAATCAAACTCACAGCCTCGCGATCGTAAGCTTGATGCTCAAACCACTGAGCCATGCACCTTCATTCTACAGATAATACAGAAAAAAAAATAAATAAAATCTATTAGAAATAAAGATTAAATTCTTCTCCAATGATATAGCCTAAAAATATTTTGTAGTTATCGAAGCAAACAAAAAATAGTTTCAGAGCAAAGAAGAAAAAATTCAATAGTTTAAAATTTTTTTATAAACTGGAAAACTTCATAAATAATATAAATTTCATCCTTGAGCAACTTTACATCAAATGTTACAATACAAGGTGAAAATTTAATTGCATAAAAATAAATAAGAAAGTAAACAATTTTTTAAAATCTGTTTTATTCTTCAAGAATATCTCTCATTATAATCAGATAGTTATTCAATGCCTTTTCTTATTCATTCATCTTCTCTAAAAAAAACAGATAACCCTGGACCATGGCTGAGCAGTAAAGTTTTAAAACCATTCTTCTATTGCAGTCCTTCTACAAATGCTAAGAAGAAGACAGCCTTATACAGAATAATTTTGAAGTATAAGGGTAGGATAAAAATGAAAAGTGTGTTGATATTAAAAATTGGAACAGTGACAATCAAATCTTAAGCTATGACCTAGATTTCACTTATCCAACTGATTATTCAATGACATTAGTAAACTGTTAACAAGTTGCCATTCATATTAGTTGTAGTGATGTTGATTTGATAAACATTTCATCTATCTTTTGGAAAGCATGCATAAATATGTATGTCCTCTTGTCTTTTAATATCATTTTTCATGTGTTCACATTTTGGTTCTATAATTGCTTTCTACAATTCTTCTGATCATTCATTCAAAAGATATCAAATTTATGTTCTTCATTTTCAGTATGCTTCATGAAAGCCATTGCAAGATTTGTTTTCAATAATTTAACACAAGATAGCACATCACATATGTTCATTATGAATGCAAAAAAATCTAAGTTTAAATAATATCTCAATGCATAAATCAATTTCTATTTTACTTCAGACTATATAGTCTTACTGTGTCTCACTGTAACCAGAATATCGGATGTGGTTATGCACTGTTAGTCACAATGTGTTTCCACAAATTGTTTTAGCTTTCGAATAATGCCACCCCGTTTGATAGATAGGTAAGCCAACATTCCCTCTTAACAGGAAACCAGTCTGTTGCAGAGTTACAGGTGAGTACACTGGAGTAATGTGAAATGAGGTGTGTCACCGGGTTACAGCTGAGAGCACTGAAGCAGTTTGAGTTTGGGAAACAAAACCACAATCTAGCAATCATAAGTGCAATCCCCTTATCACTGGTCCACACTTCTTCACATGAATGGATAAAAGTTGCAAAAAGTAAATGATTTCTTATATTTGGGCTCGTGAGTTGGTACAAGTGAGAAGGACATCACAATTTGCTTAGCTAAAGCATGGCAGCATTGTGAAAGATGGACACCATTTTGAAATCAAATCTAAACAGAAAGCTTAAGATTAATTTCTTTCAAGCAACAATAGAAACTGTGCTCTTATATGATTGCACTACATGGACTCCAACTAAGGCACTGGAAAGAAAACTGGACCATACGCAAAACTTCTGAGAGCAGCATTTAACATTAAATGGTAGTCACAAGTGTTACATTCCGAAACCCCCCACAATAGGTGAAAATCTGCGAAGTAGAAACAGTACTGTACGGTATATTTTTAAAATTATTTTTATAATTTGTATATAGGTGCAGGAGTGGCTGTGTGGTAAGTAGCTTGCTTACCAAACACATGGTTCTGGGTTCAGTCCCACTGTGTGGCACCTTGGGCAAGTGTCTTCTACTATAGCCTCGAGCCAACCAAAGCCTTGTGAGTGGATTTGGTAGACGGAAACTGAAAAGAAGCCCGTCGTATATATGTATATGTATATATATATATATAATATATATATATATATATTATATATATATATAATATATATATGTGTGTGTGTGTGTGTTTGTGTGTCTGTGTTTGTCCCCCCAACATCGCTTGACAACCGATGCTGGTGTGTTTACGTCCCCATAACTTAGCAGTTCGGCAAAAGAGACCGATAGAGTAAGTACTAGACTTTCAAAGAATAAGTCCTGGGGTTGATTTGCTTGACTAAAGGCAGTGCTCCAGCATGATCACAGTCAAATGACTGAAACAAGTAAAAGAGTATTTATTTCATTATAAATGCAAGACAACACCATGGAGGAATCAATGTAAGCTTAGATACTAAACCACAATAGGTGAACTGCGATATGGTGAGGGATTACTGTAATATTTCAAGAGTTACCTCCACCATAAAGAAAAGAAGACGGAGATTCTGCAGGCTCTCCTTTTGTAGCAAAGATGAAGTAGTGAATTAAAATGTTGATGTGGGAACCAACACAGGGAAAGCAACCGAAGAGTCATCTTGCCAGGACACTTATTGACCAACTGGTTGAAGACTCTGGTTTTCTGAAGAGAACCAACCAAGAGCAATGCAGGAAAGGGAATTCTGGAATCAAGTGCTTGAAAATGTTCATCTGTGAATAATGTGGAAGTTACAAAGTTTTACATCCAAACAATTGAAATTTGTTCTTTCACATTTATTTTTATAGTAATATCTTTTTTTACATTATTACTGCATTATTTTGGTCTTTTTGCTTGTTGTTTCTAATTTTACTCATTAAACTGTGACAATATGGGGCACTGCCTTTAAAAAAATTCTTCTATTTTCCAATGATCAATTTAGTTTATTGAATTCACTAGCTATTAGGGTAATAAAGGAATCTGTGTAACCCATCAGCATTTAAACTGGCTATATTCAGCCCAAATACTCTGCTTGTTTTACATTCAAACAGATCCAGCCTCTCACACCTACCCTACAATGACATTCTAAAGATAAACAGACACATCATTGAAATCTCAAAGTTACAAGATAATGCATGTTTAATTCAAAACAATATGAGAAATAAGCATTACATTTGACAATCTAAATGTCAATTATAATAATTGTTCAAAATATATCTATAATGTTGAGTATTAAAGTCTTATTGCATCTTAATCAGATTTTCCAATGTGAATAGGTACTTTAAAATAAAATCTTATAACTTCAAGTTCTATATTTAAGAGATGAGGAATTATGTACATTATTTACATTTGATGGATATTTGTCCTTATCTTGTTTGTTGTTAACAATGTTTTGGTTGATATACCCTCCAGCCTTCATCAGGTGTCTTGGGGAAATTTTGAACCTGAGTTCTCATTCCTAAGGTATTCTTCGATGTTGTTGTTACCCTCTAACCTTCATCAAGTTTCTTGGGGAAATTTCGAACCTGGGTTCTCATTCCTAAGGTATTTTTCAATGTTGTTGTCATTGGTATAATTATTATTATTATTATTATTATTATTATTATTGAGGTTACTGTCTGGAATCAAACTCGAAATCTTGGGGTCAGTAGCCTGCACTCTTAACCACTATGCCATATGCCCACGGGCAATTATGGAGTGAATTTTAGGGCTTATAAATCAATTATTTTCCTATCCTTCCTTAATACCAGTTCCCATATGTTATTCATATCTGCACTTGGTCTGCTTAGGAGGTTGTTGTGTCCTAGCATATTTGCAGCTTCTTTTAGTTTACGTATTTTCCTGTGGTGTTTTCTGTCTTTTATTTTAATTTCATTCCACAGTGGGAGGTGGTCTCCATTTTCCCATACATGATCAGCTATACCTGATTTATCAATATCACCTTGTGGCACAGCTTTGCGATGTTCCTCTACTCTTATTTTGATGGGGCAGCATGTATTCCTTTGTATAACCTCCACAGCTGCATGGGATGGAGTACACACAGTTTTTGGTCATATTCTCTTCTATTGGTGGTTTTACTCCAAGGATATATTTGCGAAGTGTTGTATTACTCTTGATGCCATATGGGCTGCATACCTTTTGTATCTTTTCAGACAGGCCTTTCACATAGGGTAGACAGACTGTGGACAGTTTATTGGTTTCGTCCTCTCTTTTCTTCATAACTGGAGTGGATAGCATGTTTTTGGGGTAGTTGTTGCTTAATAGATTGTTACTGAGCTTGATCATTTCTTCATGGTGGGTATCACTATCACTACTTATATTCTTTGCTTGATGTTTTAGGCACTGAGCAATCCCTCTCTTTACACTGGTGAGAATTGAAGTTGAGGTATTGTCCAGTGAAGGTTGGTTTGTGGTGTATGGATGTCCTGAAACCATACTTGGTGTGCGTTATTACTATGTCCAGGAATGCTAGCTGATTGTCTTTTTCTTTTTCTATTGTGAACTGTATGGATGGCTTTATTGAGTTCACATGATTTTGGACATCTCCTGATGGGACCAAAGTATAAAGGTGTCATCAACATATCACAGCCATAGGGTTGGTTTTAATGGTGTTGACCCTAAAGCCAAATTCTCAAAGCATTCCCAAGTATATATTGGCTATTATTGGTGTTAATGGCAAACACATAGCTAAACTCTCTTCTTGTCAATATATATATGAAGTAGGTAGTTTCTACACAGAAGGTCAACATTTCCATCAAGTTTCTTATTGGTATATCACTGGTATATAGGGATCATGATACCCACCACAAATAAAAGATCAAGCTCAGTAACAATCTATAAGCAACAACTACCCCAAAAACATACTATCTGCTCCATTTATGAAGAAAAGGGAGGATGAAACCAATAAACTGTCCACAGCCTTTCTACCCTATTTGAAAGGCCTCTCTGAAAAGATACAAAAATTATGTGGCCCATATGACATCAGGACAGTATTCAAGAGTAATACAACACTTCAAAAATATCTCATGTGAATAAAACCACCAGTAGAAGAGAATATGACCAAAAACTGTGTGTACTCCATCCTATGCAGCTGTGGAAGGTTATACAAAGGCGAAACATGCTGCCCCCTTAAAATAAGGGTAGCAGAACATCACAAAACTGTGACACAAGGAGATATTGATAAATCGGATATAGTGGATCATGTATGGAAAAATGGAGCTCACCTCCCCCTGTGGGATGAAGTTAAAATAATAGACAGAGAACACCACTGGAAAATACGAAAAGTAAAAGAAGCAGCACATATGCTAGGACACAACAACCTTCTAAGCAGACCAAGTGCAGATATGAATAGCATATGGGAACTGGTATTAAGGAAGGATAGGAAAATATTAGATTTATAAGCCCTAAAATTCACTCCATAATTGCCCATGGACATATGGCATAGCGGTTAAGAGGTGGGCTACTAACCCCAAGATTCCAAGTTCAATTCCAGACAGTGACCTGAATAATAATAATAATAATAACATTGAAAAATACCTTAGGAATGAGAACCCAGGTTCAAAATTTCCCCAAGACACCTGATGAAGGCTGGAGGATATATCAGCTGAAAAGTTGTGTTAACAACAAACAAGATGAGGACAAATATCTGTCAAATGTAAATAATGTACATATGATTAGTGACTGAATCAATGTGAAAAGTCCCAAAAATAAGACAAGAAAAGTTCAATGAAGCAAACTACTAAGTTACTATTTTGCTGTATTTTTCTTTGAGTTTTAGATTTTTTTTTTAAAGAGAAGCAAATAGCAGGCTAGAAGAAGGAATCTGTGCTTTGTTAAAGTGCATCTAAGCGACCAAAAATGTAGTAGTAGTAGTAGTAGTAGTAGTAGTAGTAGTAGTAGTAGTGGTGGTGGTGGTGGTGGTGGTGGTGGTGGTGGTGATGGTGATGATGATGATGATGATGATGATGATGATGATGGAGGAGGAGGAGGAGGAGCAGGAATAATGATAGTGATGATGATGATAATGACAACAAATATTGATAGTATTAAAACTTGATGGCAGAAATGTTACAGTTACCTGGTAAGGTCATCACTATGAGTGGTTGGGTCCATTTCTTCTTCATAACTCTCACTCTGTAACAATGACTCTAAACTGGGAGCAGATGATAAAGTTTTAAGCCCAGTATTTAATTTCTTTTCAGCCTCATGCACTTTCTCCATAAACTCAATCTGATCAGTAATACTATTACGTTTCCTGTCACTGACGTTTTCTTCGGCAATTTCAGAGGCAGTCTTCACTTCATCTTCAGTAACTGGCTGTGTTTTATAACGTTCTCGCTTCTTTCTGTCGATGTAACGCTTTGCTCCACTAGCACACTTTTTGGATTTTTCTTCTAGCTTTTGAAAGATACAGGCTCTGTCAGCAACACTAAGATGAGTAATGTCATCGTCTTCTGTGTCAGCATCAATTGCTAGGTTTTTCATACTATCAGAACCCTGAGAGTCTCTCTCAAAATCTGAGCAAGATGAAACAATTCCAGAATCAGTTTTATAATCCCTTAGAGCTTGCATTGTAGACTTAAAGTTATCCAACCCAACAGTCTCTCCTTCAGGGATGGCCATTAGCTCAGCTGCTGTAACTGGCAGAGTTTTATACCTCTCTCTCTTTTTCTCTGACATTTTCTCGGGTATGTAAGGCTGTGGATATTCAGTTTTCTTCCCAGGATATGTTTTACGTTGCTTTTCTTGATCTTTCAATTGTTCAAAGATGTTAATAGATGACCGTTTCATCACCAAAGCTCGGAAATTACTCACAGTTTCCAAACTGTAAAAAAAGTACTATCTGATCAGGAACTATTATAATACAAGATTCTAAACCCCAAGAGCTAGCTTATGTATAGAGGATTCTTTTAAGTGCATTAAATACAAAAATCATAAAATAAAACTTAATTTGAACATAAAAATAATAAAACATATTTAAAATATTTATGCAAGCAAATAAGTTTAAAATGAAATATTTTCAGGTTTAATCTAATGGTTAAATGCCCAGCATAAATTTACTTATTTATTCAAGTAAATTTTATAAAATCAGATAAAATAAGGTAGGTATATAATGAATTGGTTACACATTAATATCACAACAAACCAATTATATTTATAATAGGCATCAGTATGTGACTGCAAGTAATGATATTGTTTTAACACTTTTGTCAAAATTTAAATGTAAAAATATAATACATATGATAGTAATTAATTAATGTAAAGCTGAATTCTAACATTTTTAAAAGATTAAAGTAAAATTCATAATTTTAAATTTTAATAAACTAAAGACCTGTTCAGTGTACAAAGTATCTAAGATGAAAATATAGTTCTCTTCTTCATTCAATACAAAGCAAAATAAATACTCTATATATTCATTCTTCTGTTTTCTAATTAATTAGGTGATCATCCTGGGCATTTCTATTTAAACTATCTCAGACTCTTTTAATGTAGTTGTACAAATTGTTTTTTAAACCATGTAATCAAGGTTCAATATCAGAAGTTGCAATCATTAATAAACACTAATTCCAGCAATTGTTAAGAATGACCAAAAGAATTCAGTTGTAAACTATTCTACAAAATTTTTATTAATTGATTCTTTAAAAATAATATTCATAATGTTTGAAATATGCTATTCAACTCATTATGTTGCATATAATTCCAGTCCTATATCCAAAAGAACAAAATGCTAAAACACTAAATGAAAGCTATGAGAATTGATATTTTCAACTACATACATTTTAACATGAATTAGAAAACATTTTGGTTTGACATTTCCCAATTTCTTTTTAAAATTTTAATTTCCATTAAATTTTATCAACATTTAGAAAATGGTATAAGGATACAAGTGATTTATATTTTGAAACAACAAAGAGAAATAATTTCTATGTTATTGATACTATCACTATTAAAAACTGCTAAGGCAGCAAGCTGGCAGAATTGTTAGCACGCCAAGCAAAATGCTTAGCGGTATTTTATCAGTCTTTACTTTCTGAGTTCAAATACCGCTGAGGCTGAATTTGCCTTTCATCCTTTCAGAGTTGATAAAATAAGTATCAGTTGAGTACTGGGGTTGATGTAATCGATTTAACCCTCCCCTGAAAATTGCTGGCCTTGTTCCAAACTTTGAAACAATCATTAAAAACTGCAACCCTTAGTCGTCAATAAAGAAATTATTATTAAAAATTGCATTAAACTGTTTTGCTAATTCTCCTTTGAACTCTCAGATTATTTATAACATAAATTTACTTATATTTTAGTCTCATTTACTTTTATCTTGTACAAAATATATAAGTATAAAATACTAAATTGCTAGAAATGGTTAAATCAAACCTTTCAGAATTATTTATCTATTTATAACAATTGCTTGTTTGGTTTGAACAAAGAATTTGAAGTAAAAGCCAAAAAAAGTAAAATTAAAATTTAAACAAAACAAAATTTAAATACATAACAAACGTAAGAAAAAATAAGATTTCATAATATACAAGAAACATCTTAAAACAAAGTAACTGTTTTCCCATAACTCTTGTAAACAAGTGTTTAAAATTGCCTTCACAGACAATAATAATTTATTTAGGTATTTGATAATTTTTACATATTTTTAAAATTAATAATGTAAAAGAAGATAATATTATCTTGTATAATCAATTAAGTATTACTTATAAACAATCATAATTCCCTCTAATTAGAATATTTAGAAAATATTGCAAATAGTTTCCTTTTGTGTATTCAGACATATACTTGCCAGTGCAATAAACTTAAAATTTGGCATTGTAATTACCAATGTAAAAACTAAATTTAAACAAAAAGGATGCTTGAAAATATACAATATATATTGTACTACAACATCAAAGGTGACAAACTTCATGCTAAAGATTATTACTATATAACTATTCTTACCTATCAGCTTCTTTCACCTCTTCTTGCGTAACGGGTTGTGTCCTGGACCGCCAGTCATCTCGACCCCGTTGATATTTCTTCCTCCTTTCCTGGTAGGCTTCTTTACTAAGAGCCAAATCACTTAATTTATTAAAAAGTTCTTCAGGTAACATAGTCTGCTTTTGAATATCTTCAAAGTAAGTTCTACTAACAGATCCTAACCTGAAATTTAGAATTAGAAAATTTTGTTAAAAATGTATTTGAAAAGAGAGTTTGGGATTGTTTGTAACTAGGTCTGTTTAGTCAAAACAAGGATTACAAAATGAAACATCTGTAGGTTTGAGAGGAAATAAAGAATTTTGGAATAAAGACTACCTGTTATGATTGTTGCCTGTAGGACATGGGGCTTCATGGAAGTAACATTTAAGTGAGTTCCATTACACAGGTGAAGTAGGTCAAGAATGCTTCATTGGGCCTAGTTTTATATGCAGTGGTGGCAAAATGATTTTTCTCCTTAACTAATGGCTCATGATTTACATTATGACATCCAGGTATCATAGTTTCCCAAGGTGGCCATTCTGAGTGTACATAATGCTCTGATCTGGCCCTACTATCCTACTTGCAAAGGAAGCACATAAACTTGGTGTATCCCGTTTGTAGCCCATTAAGTAGGGCTACTACTTTCAAGTCTGCACAAATTAGCCACTCATACTCCTTGTAACTTATGCAGTCTAGAATAAAAGTGAGGTTCTCATATGTCTCTCTTAAAATGACAGAGTGAGCAACTGGAACTGAAGGCATGGTGTTTCCAATGTGCCACAGAACCACATTTATGCTGTAAAGGGATGCATCTATGAATAACCTCTACTCATTTGGTTCATAGGTCAGCTCAAAGGCATTGAATAGGTCTCTGATATTATTAGAATAAGTCAAGTTGTTTTCCAAAGTGAAGAACTGCAGTAGATCTGCAGAATGCTCCTAAATGCTGTAATTAGAGCGTCTTTATCCAACAGGTTCCATTGTTGCAGACATGAGGCCAGGACTTCACTCTGTTGCTTAGTAAGTGTTAGATCACAAACTAGATCATTGAGTTCAGATTGAGGTTTCTTGTCAGATTTACCATGGATTTGGACCCACATAACTATAAAAATATTGTGTGTACTTTTACAATTTTCCTATGTTAGGTTGACAACCCATTTTTCTATGTTAATGGTTGACACCCCATTAAAATTATATCAAAATCTGTATATAACTTTTAGAGTTGTCAGTTTCAGCCCAATCCTGTTTACAAGAAACTGGAGGGTCACAGAAAGAAATGGATGTTATATTCGTGATCTACACACAAAATACCCATAGAAAAGATTATTCATTTCTGTTTTTGCTTTCTTTGTTATACAGTGTTATTTTCTTATGATTTTCCATCTGCTAACAAATGTCCAAAACAAAAAATTCTAAAATGTATGTAATGAAAATATCAAGTAATTTTTAATGAACAATTAAGACATTTCTAGCATGTTTTGAGGAGAAAGTAAATCTGAAAGAGGCCTTGTAGATTGAGGGATCAGTTGATATAAATGTAATTGATGTTGATATTACAGTATGTATCTCAGTTTTAGAATAGGTACACTGCATCTATGCATGATGAAAAGGTAGGAAACGGGAAAGTCATCTAGCCATAAAACACTGGCTCAGAAAATCATGCAAACATGGAACACCAGACGTAAAATTATGATAAAAATGAAATAGTTGATGTTGAGACTTAAACACTATAGGTTAATGGTTAGATAGAAAACATATGGAAGAAGAAAAATGTGCCAAAGATTTGAAGTTCTAAGCTGAAGAGAAGAAAGGAAAATACAGCAAGTCACAGAAAATGAGAGAAATTGAGGCTACAGTAGCCAAAGTAAAGGTATTTATAATTTGGGAGGGTTTAATGGGAGCTCCATCAAAAAAGTGTTAGAAGGGGGCAACCTGTTAGAAATCTCCCAATCCAGGTAGCTATATCAAATTGAAACTGTAAATGGAAAGCTTTGCCATAAATTTCTAATTCCACATAAGGAAATAATGTGGACTGTTATTAATTCTAGTCAGGGTAGTTAATGCTACATGCCATAATCACCTACATGCCATAATCAACTACAAAGAGGGGTAAAGACATCTTCTAGGAATCCCCTCATTCTTTGGACTCGTGTTAATGAGGAAAAGATTGCACTAAATATTAAGCTTCTTAGAAAATTCTTTACATGTTTCATCTACCAGAAAATGTCACTATCCCAAAAGCTAATAGTTTGAAAACTAAAAATCAAAACTGAAAAAAAAAAGATTTAGTTATTTTGAATTATCAATTTTCCTTCTTTATCAAATAAGGTGTTCTACTTACCCCCCCCCCTAACTTAACTTACAATACCTTACAATTAGTGAGCAAGTTTTAGAAACCAATTGAAAATTATGAATTATCTCCCTTATATTTAACAGCATATTTATTTTCAAAAGAAATGTATTCTTTCTTTATCAACTATTTGTGTATCACTTCACTTGGCTATTTAATAGTGAGAAAACATGAGATACAGGAAGCAGTAGATTCCAACAGTCATTAATTATTTGTTGTTATTTTCTTGATTAATTAATATTATACCAAAAAATTCAAATATATGCAAAGGTTTAAGAGGAGTCAAAAAAATTGACAAAAAGTTTTAGTATATCTGTTAAGAGAACAATGAATTGTGTGCTTCTCAGCTGCTTGTTTCTGAGTCACTTCACTTCATTTGACAACAGAAAAGACATGAGGACAAAGAAGCTATAGACCTTTGATGAAATATTAACTATTTTCATGTTTAATATTTACTTCTAATAAATATATGCAAAAAGTCATGGATAAATATCTTTAGTTCTGCAAAGCAGCAAAAGCAAGATGCAATATGACAGGACTCATCTGCTTCAAGGACAAAATGAGACACTTTGTTGTGTAGCCTTATAGAATTAAGGGAAGGTGAAAGTAATATGTGAAGAGGTTGTTGAATGTGGAAAATAAATGGGATGACTACATCAATAGCAATTCAGATCTGGGACATCAAAGGTAATAAATGAGAAATAAGTTGAGAAAATCAGTAAATAAATTAAAATCCAAAATGTAAAACATATAACAATTAAATTTACCTTGACCTAGGTGTTTTTGGAGTAGTAGCTCCCGATGTTGATGAAATCTGAGTTTCCATTTGAGAAATTCTTTCTGATACTGATAGCGTTTTTTCTTCAGGTTCTTCATTTATAACTTCTGATTGTAAAGAATCTTGTCTGAAATATATAAGGAACATAGATATAAGATCTTGATACAACAGAGAACAATTTCTTTATACTGCCAGCTGAATACCAAAACAGAAACAAATAAAAAGATTGCATTATATCCCCCAAAACATGCATTAAACAGCATTTAAATGTATAACTGAAAAAAGAAATTCATAAATTTATATGCATACAATTATGCAACGGTATTAATTAAGGAGTGCATGAATTTCTAAGATTATGAAGAAGCGAAATTTCACAAACGAGTCATGTAAATTAAAAAGCTTCAATTGATAATGGATGTGAGTCCTAAATTTTTTTTTTTCCCCTTGTACTTAAGTTCTAAAAACTTGTTTTAATACATGTGTATATACATAATCGTGTGTGAGTGTGCATGTGTGTGTGAGTGTGAGAGAGAGAGAGAGAGATCATATATATGAAATAGGGAGAGGAGGAGAATTTAAGTATTTTTGGTTTAAGAAACTAAATGAGTTCGGTTTATAAATGTGACAATGTTAGCCAGAAGAATTTTTCAATAAGAAAGTAATCAAGGTAAAGAAAAAAATAAGGCTATTGTCACAGATGAAATGCCATGAATAAAACAAATAAATAATGTTATTTTTGTATTTTGATAATCCATGTTAGTAATAAGATTTGAAAGATTTAAAATTTGTCAGAGGGCATGACAAATTTAAATCTTTGTCAAGAGGGAAAATCTAAAATTATCCTTCACTGTATTTGGTGTATACAGACACCAAACTGAAAAGGGGACATAATGTAAGCTTCCTTTTTTATGGCTGTGGCACAGTTAAAGCTATGAGTCAACAGTTAGTTTGCTTTTATTGGATTCCTCCTGTTGTTTGTTTGATTTGAGAAATAACATAAAGAATTCACAAGATTGTATAAAAAAAAAAGCAATTGGTTAAGTTTGATAGACACAAAATAGTAATTAGCATTAATTTATGCTGTCATTGTTCTACCAAGTGAAAAACATTTTATTTTTAGCTGCTTAAATTAATAAAAAGAAGTGTATTTAATAGGTCAAATTAAACATAATGATAGTGCTTTACTACTCTATTAGTGGTCACACTAATAGAGGAGTAAAGTATTTCAGATCTCTCCTTAAGTGCTTAATTAACTATTCATTGGAATCAATTTCATACTATGAAGCTACTGACATTATAATCAATCCTGACAGTCATCTGAGAAATGTTTCAGTAACCAATACCTTATAATACTAAGATACCTTTAAGAAAGAAAACATAGTGATAAAAAGAATGGGACCAATTTTTGACTCCCTATCAGTAATGACAAATTTTAAGGGAAATATCTGAATTCTTATTAATAAAAAAATTAGAAAAAAGTGCACATAAATTCACCTAAGCAATCAGTTTAATGAAGCGTTTCAAGTGCATTTTATTCTCAGCTTCTTAGACTTCATCAAGATCCTTCTAGCATTAATTCATTACCTTCATATTTGGTTGTGAAATGTTCATTGGAGCAAACCAAGACTAAAGACATGGCTTCTATTTTCAGGCAATTGCTGTTAATTAATTTGATAACATACAACTATTTGAATTTAAAAGAACAGCTTCTGGTCAAAATCCTTGAATATGCAGGAGTTCCCTGTCCTAACAAATCAGGAATTATTTTTGGCCCTTTATGTGCCAATCTGGCTGAGAATGTCAATGGTCACATATAACTAATCCTCAAACATTCCATAATTTCATGTAAGAATTCTATTGCTAAATTTTATTCTAAATATCAGCTCATTATATCAATAAATTAAAATGTTATAATAATTATCTAAAACCTATCTTGCCTAAAATCCTATTTTAAAAACTGAAATGCATATGTAGTTGATGATTACTAGAAATACAATATATTAAAAAGGTAACCTGTAAGAAAGAAATGGGCAACAATAATATAAACTCGGGGTAAGGTTCTAAGTTAAAATCTACTGAATCAAAATTTTTAATTTATCAAAAGTGCTTAGACAACTGATATGCAGGACAATCAAAAGTTAAAGATGCTTGATAGCTATAATGGGTCACAGGGAAACAGTAATTTCTAAGACTTAGGAAAAGTAATTAGTGATGGGAATTAAGCAAGTAAACGATATTACTAGATTTAATATATTGGTATCAGTCAGAGAAACTCAGTTGTGAAATATCAAAAAAAGTTTTAATAAAGATTTTAAAGCTAGATGAAGCATTTATTTTAATCTTAGGAGAAATATTACTTACTCCAGAATCATAATTTTAAAACAAAATATAACATTGATTATCATAAGTATCAGTAAACTTACCGAAGATATTGACTTTCATCAAAAACATCTTGTTCAAAAGTATCCTCATCAGTTTCCTCTTTACTTCTCCTGGACTGGAAGACATGTGCTAGCTCTGGATCCATTTCTTCAGAACATGAATTTTGCTTGTGCAGAGAAGAAGTGCGCTTTAAGATACCTCGATGAATGCTTAAGTGAGGAGTATCAATTGAACCTTCGCTTTTCCTATGTTTAGAGAATTGTAATACAGTATTTGAAGTAGCTGTCTTTTTTATCTCATCCCTGTTCTCATCATTGTCTTTTGATGTTTTTGTTGACATGATGAGTGTTGAGGAAGTAAGTGATAGAGATCTTTCTAATGATTTGCCTTTTATGTCAGATGTTGAAAAAGGTGTCTTTTTATTAGTGTCTATGATTTTCTCTGAAGCCCCAGTCAGGCCTACAACATTAGTATCAGAAGAAACATCTGTTTTAGTGTCAGAAGATAATACTTTAGTATATACTTTAGTGTGAGCTGTATCCTTAGATTCAGTGACTGCTACATTTTCTAAGGTTCCTGTTAAAGTTGCTGATGTTTGTGTAGGAAGGGATGTTTTTGTGGTTTTAGATAAAGAAATATTAGTTTGTGCCATTGATGAAATATTTGTTTTATCTAAATCAGCAGCTGTAGGTGCATATACATTACTGTTCATTGTCATATCAGACTTCACAGTTGGTGTCTCAGAAAGCTTGCCCATACTACTGATGTCAGATGGAGTTGGTAGATTTTTAATGTTTACAGTACTCTGCACTGTAGAACTGGTTTCAACAGTATTAGCTTTGTGGATTTCCTTAGATGGTTTTTTAGCTTCTATAGTTGCTACTTTCTTTTCTTCAACAGTTCCATTCACTGCTGCTAAATTCACACCTTGAATCTTATCCACGGATTTCGTAATATCAATAGTATCAGTGGGTTTAGTTATAGTGGGCTGACTGACAGTTGTGCTGGTGGATAAAGTTTCAGTTGGAGTGGTCATACTTTTTGTTACTGTCACCGTTTCTGTTGTTTTAGATATTGGTTCTTTTGTTGTTACTGTAATCGTGTCAGTATTCTTAATTGCAGTAGTCACTATTTTTGAGGCTACAGCTGTACCTTCAGATGTAAATGCAACTGGTGTTGGAGTTACAGCTGTGGCACTAGCTTTTGGTCCTGTAATTGAGTCAGTAGCACTTGATCTTTCAACAGAGGTAGTAACAGTTTTAGGTTCAGAAATTATTTGTTTGGTCTTAATACTCGGCTCTACACTTGCAACTGTAGTAACTACAGCTGTCTCTGTTGTCTTTCCTGCAGTAGGCAATTTTTGAGGAATCCCAACAAAATCGGTGGTTTTTTCTACAACAGAGGTCAAGTTATCAGTCACAGTAGTATCTGTAGGTTTTGTTGTAGTTAGTATTACTTTAGGAGACATTGTAGTCTCTGGAGATTTTAAAGTAATACCAGTTGTTTGGCTAATTACATTATTTGCATTAGTAATTGTAGCAGGCATTGCTTTAGAAGCTGATGTTACACTTGTTGTAACAGGAAGTGTTTTAAGAGAAACTGTGCTATCTGTGGATTTTGTTGTAGTTTGAATTGTACTTGAAGATGTTGTAGCACCTAACGTTTTTGTGGTAGTAGGTGTTGGTTGAGAAGTTGCTGCAATTTCTGTAGTTTTTGTTACCAAGCTTGTTGTTTTAATATCTGTGGTTTTTGTTTTAGTTGATGCTATTACAGGAGCCATTAGGGTATAAGGAACTTTTTGATCCAACTCTGTAGCTGTGTTCATTGTCACAGTTGATGGTATTTGAGAAGCTACTGTAGAATCTGTAATTTTTGTTGCAGTAGGTTCTGTTTTTGAAGCCATTGTTGTATGTATGAGCTTTGCTGCAGTTGGTAAGGCTTGAGGTGCCATCGTTGTATCTAAGCTCTTTGTTGTAGAGGTCAAAGTCTGAGGAGAGTCAGTTGTACTAGAGGTATTAGTGGTCGTTGTCATAGTAGTTGCTATTTTAGGATCTACTGCTGAGTCTGTTGTCTTTGGTACAGTTGTTGGTGTCTTTAGAACCAGTGTAGTATTACTGACGCTTGATGAAGGTGTTGTGTCAGCAGCTAGTTTAGTATCACTGGTATTTGTTGCAGTGGTGGAAGCCACTTTTGCAACAGGAGCTGTTTTAGGAACCAATGTTGCATTAGTGGTTTTTGTTACAACAGATTCCGTTTTAAGAGCTACTGTAGCATTAGCAGTTTTCATTGGCACAGGTGCTGTTGTGGGGGCCACTGTAGCATCAACAGTTTTTGTTACTGCAGGTGCTGATTTGGGGGCCACTGTGGCATCAACAGTTTTTGTTACCACAGGTGCTGTTTTAGGGGCCACTGTAGTATCAATTGTTTTTGTTGCCACAGGTGCTATTTTAGGGGCCACTGTAGCAGCAATCGTTTTTGTTGCCACAGGTGCTGTTTTAGGGGCCACTGTAGCAGCAATCGTTTTTGTTGCCACAGGTGCTGTTTTAGGGGCCACTGTAGCATCAGTCGTTTTTGTTGCCACAGGTGCTGTTTTAGGGGCCACTGTAGCATCAATCGTTTTTGTTGCTACAGGTGCTGTTTTGGAGACCACTGTTGTACTAAGAGCTTTTGTTGTAACAGATGATGTTCTTGAAGCTACTGTAGTATCAGTAGATTTCGTTACAACAGGAGCTCCTTTAGAAGCCAATGTAGCATCAGTGGTCTTCTTGGCAGCAAGTGCTGATTTGGAAACCACTGCAGTATTGGTGGTTTTCATTACAGTTGGTGATGTTTTAGGAGTTACTGTTGTAGTTGTAGTTTTTGCAGCAGTTAGTGCTGTTTTAGAAACCCCTAAAGCATCAATGCTCTTTGTTGCACCAGGTACTGTTTTTGGAACTGTTGCACCATCAGTACTTTTGGTTGTAACAGAAGGTGTTTTGTTGGTCACCTTAGCACCAATGGTTTTTGATGTATCATGAGAAACTAGTTTAGATCGTGAATCTACATCTTCATTTTTATTTGTGTGAACCAATTTATTTTTTATAGACAGTCCTCCAGAATGTATATTATGAGTTGTTTCTGCAGTATTTGATAATCTTATTGCATTTTTTGATGAATAAAGAGATTGTTGAACATGATCTGTGGTAAAATCATTCTTCTGAGGCTCTGCGGGTATTGAAGAGATATTTGGCTGTTGAGAATCCATAGCTTTTGAACTAGTGCTTTGCACTTTTGCATAAGATGGTATCTTAGGTTTTGCATTGCAAATAAATCTTTCACTTTCACTTGTTAATTCCCTTTCTGATTCTGAAGTAGTGATATTACTAATTCTCTTTCCTTCTAAACCAGCAGCAGAAGTATTAGGTATGTTACGTGCTGTAGAATAAGCATTTCGTGAGCTCATTACATTGACATTAGAAGGTTCAGAAAATGTCTTATTACTTGTTGAACCATCAGAAACAGACAAGTACTGAAAGTTAAAAGAAAAAAAAAGTTTCCAAAATTAATATTCTTGTACCAGCTCCAGCCACTGAACTGTGGCCACAGAATATCATTATATACAGATAAACTTTTAAAAGATAGTCGATAGTATTTAATAAAATAAATGATAAAGTTTACAAAATATACAATTAAATTATCCTCTTTGAGAATATACAAAACACTAACAGAGAGAGAATGAATAAATGCTAGATCTATGAAACAAAGAAGGGCAAGATCCTTTAATGAGTTACACACTGGTTGTTCTGGTGAGAAGTTATTTGTATATTAAAAAGCACCATCACCCAGGTGCTAGAAGCAAATTCACATTCATTAACCTCAGCAACTCATTATTACTAACACAATTACAACTAACATTTAAAATATAAAGGACAGAAAATAAACACACTTTTCAGTTCTATTCTCATCAGTATTAAGTTGTAAAAACAAAATATAGATACAATCTATTCCAATGAAAGATTACATAAAATAGAAAGAAATATGACAGTTAAGCAATGGGAATAATATACTTTAGCTACATAGTGTCCTTTTAGTTCATAAAACAAATATAAACTTTGCTGTACAAGTTAAATATATATAACTCGACAGTTGTAAGGAAACATTTATAAAAAAAAAAACATTAAAACGCGTATATCTTTAATAGACTGTAATACAACCTCACTTGCCTGTTTTCTTCTACGACAGTAAATTTACAATGCTTCAAGGAAAACCAAAGTAACCTAAATGAATGTATACTAAATCTTTCCTCCCTAGAAATATCTCAACAGGTTACAAGCCAATCCCATCCGCTTTGGCCTTAAATATTTTGAACCAAACAAAACAGCATTGTATTTGTAGCTAACAGATAAATATAAAAAACAAATGTATTTATCACATTTCTGCAACAAAAAATGGTATCTTATATAGTAAATACAGTTTAATATTAGGTACCAGATAGGAAAATTAATGTGAATAATCCAAGATTTGACGGTTTGAATAAATTTTAGAAATAGATAAACACCTGAGTAATGTAACGAATTAGAAACAAGTAATAAACGTAAATAATAACAATCTGACACAGCTAATTTGGAAAATGCAACAATTTCTAATTTGGAAATCATTTTTATAATAGTTGCAGAAGAAGCTAAAATATAAAGTTCGGTAAATATTTAGTATTTTTATACTATTGATAACTTAGGCTTATGCTAATAATAGTCAATACAAATCTGAAATAAGCTAGTAATAAATAGAATAATTTAATTTTCATCATTATATTTTCTGATTCATTTCCATTCTAATAACTAGCTAAGCACATGCATTTTTTCTTTTCTTAGTTCACACCAATACTAAAAGTAATGTATTCTCTAAAATTAAACATTTTGTTTTCTTTCCTTACCACTTAATAAAACTGAGAACATTTGTGTGTATCTTCCCCACAACATATTCTCCTAATACCTCCTCTCTCTACCTGTGCCTACTCACTAAATTCCCTCCTCTATCTCCCACTCTGTTTTGCAACCTCAGAATTTATCCACCCACTCACCCCTCCCATCCTCAGTCCACTTCACCATATACACCTTCCTGTAACTTGGGTATATACTGGTCACATCATCACCTTATATTTCTCTCCACCTGAGGTAGACATGTTCCTCCTCTACTGCGAAACACACACACACATGTATGTACATGTGT
The DNA here is from genome assembly GCF_006345805.1 of Octopus sinensis. Taxonomy (NCBI): domain Eukaryota; kingdom Metazoa; phylum Mollusca; class Cephalopoda; order Octopoda; family Octopodidae; genus Octopus; species Octopus sinensis. The sequence goes on along the minus strand of NC_042997.1, from coordinate 163,655,843 downwards.
GTGTGTGTGTGTGTGTGTGTATGTGTGTGTGTGCACACACGTGTATGTGGATGCTGAATGCAGGAACGGAGTCAGTACACTCCACTAGATGTGCAGTGTTAGTGTGCCTGTATGATAAAGTGCAACTGTATTGAGAAAAATGTAAGTCATCAGAGGAATTATATGTAGCATGCAAGAGAGATGACTACATGTGATGTGGTGTGGATGACAACAGTTGCATAAATAAGTGTCAATTGCTTCAATTGGATGAAACTCATGGTTGAGCGAGACCCAGGAAGACATGGGGTGAAGTACTGAAGGCTGATTTCAAGATGTTGAGCCCTATGGAGATGACAAAGGACCAAGATGAGTGGTGTTTTACTGTGCTCAGGATGACTCATTACAACAAAAATTGCATCCCAAATCCACCCAATTATGTTTGTATGCATTAAAGCCCTGTCACCACTCACACCATTCCCTGACACATCAAGCATTTCTTCCCCATTATTTGTGGTACTAAGCAGTTGTTGTACTCACCTAAGGGCAATATAACACATATTACATTTTATCCCCTCCAAAAATTTAACATTAACCTCAACCTCCACCTGTTTACTCCCTCCTCACACTCTTAAAGCATCCACTCTCTCATCCCCTTCCATGATCCACTGTGCATGTCTCTTCTTATGTTCATCTTCTTGTTCCTTGAGAGTTTGCTCTAGCATCCCATCATCATCTTTGCCTTATCTCCTCTATAACAAAATACCTATGCTTCTCCCTTTCAACACCTGGCATACAGCCACCCATCACCACCTTTCTATCCCAAATATTCCCTCTTAATAGTAGGAGCTTTTTCCTTTTATTTTTACTCTGTTCTTTGCTATCATACAAGTTACACAGCAATCTCACTAGTGCAAGTAGCATGAAAAAAGCACTCAGTATATTCTCTGGAAAGTGGTTGGCATTAGGAAGGGCATCCAGCAATAGAAGTCATGCCAAAGTTGACATTAGAGCTCAATGTAATCCTGCAGCTCACCATTCCTTGTCAAACCATCCTACCCATGGCAGCATGGAAAGTGGACATTAAATGATGATGATGATGATGATGATGATGATGATGGTGTGTGTGTGTGTGTGTGTGTATGAGAATGCAGATTAAAACCACAAACCATCATGCCTTCTTTATCAGGCAGTAGATATGGAAAATGTGGACAATTTCTCTTGTCTAGGCTGTGTAATCAGTAGTGATGTAAGCCTAGAAAGTAATGTAAATAGCAGAATTGGCAAAACACAGACCATATTTCAGAAACTGCATTAAATCTTGCTGACAAACAGCATAAATGCTGACATGAAAATATGGCTTTAGTTCTGCTGATGGTTCTATATGGTTGTGATACATAAAAAATGTTGAAGTTGGCCAAGAAGTTAGACATATTGTATCAATGATGTCTAATGAAAATCATCAGAGTCAGCTGGTGGGACAGACTTCAATTGAGAAAATCCCCTCTATGAATTAAATCTCAGCCACTGTAAAAAATCATGGTCACATTTGCATCTGCCAATTACTCAACATGTAAATATGGCACTAACATAAACACTGGAAGAAAGATAATAGGAAAAGAGTCAAGAGCACTTGGAACTGGACATTCTAAGAATACCTCAATGTACAAGGACCTGCAGGTGCAGGAACAACTGTAGATCAACCACACTGGAGGAAGATTATGAATTTCACAATGTGGAAGGATCTAAGTTGAAGCTTAAGTCTATATGCAGAAATAAAAGTTAGCACTTCTTTATCATCATCACTGTGCTTTTCTAAACAAAGTAAAGAACTAAATGCAGAAAAAGACACAACAGAAAGAAAAGATTTAAAATCTACAGATTCAAATTAAAATTTCATTTATACAACAAAAATTTGATTTAAAATGAATATCCTGCATAAGAGGACTTAATATGAAATTAGAAAAGGCAAGATTACTTACTTCTGAAGCTTCTCTTTCCTCAGAATCTGAAAAGTAAAACAGAGTGATAAAATGTAAAAACAAATACATAGATAAATGTTTAGCTGGTATTTTTAATTGTATATTACAAAAGTAATCTAGTAATTGTTAATTGGTTGCTAACTTTGCTGAAATACAGAACAGACAAGTTGCAAAAGTAAACCTCTAATCAGTAAGCTTCAAATAATGATTTCTGATTTAGGCACAAGGCCAAACATTTTGAGAGGAGGAGTTAAGTCAATACTATTGACTCAAGTGGTGATTTATTCTATCAACCTCCAAAAAGAGGAAAGGCTAAGTTTACCCAGATGTGATTTGAATTCAGAATATAAAGGGCCTGAATAAATGCCACAGAACATGTAATAATTCCATTATTTTGCTGCCTTAGTAAGCTTCAAATGATAAAATGATTATCAGTTACCAGTTTTGGAGTACCTGCAAAGGCCTTGGGAACAGACTCTTCTTCAAGACCAAACCAATAAAAAAAATTTAAATTATGAAATACTTCCCAAATTTCAAGAAAATATTCAAGAGCAACTTTGAAATAAGTATGATATTGAAACTTGTATAAGACGTTCGCACAGAAAACTCAAAATTCATCTATTTACACAAATGAAGGGAGAAAAAATTATAAAATAAATAGTAAAACTATTTGAATAACTACAAACATCATTATACCATAATTTTTTTTTCAACTACACACAGTAAATGGAAGAACATAGCTAAATGACATAACTCAAGAACTAATGTATCCACTGAAAACCAAAAGCCCTTGTCAAACCTACCAAGATTAGTTACTTGAACAAGATACCATAAAGTATTTAATTTGAGATCACATATAAATATAGCATATAGCTTATTATCCTCTAACATAATCCTTTATCTGCTCAATCTCTTTTACAACCCACCAATCATATGGAACGAGTTAAATAGAAGAAATTTCCTTCACATATATATCGAATTAAATATAATTATTAAAAGCTGTTGACGATGCTTCTACATGGTCACTCAACTTTCTAGAAATAGTAGTCAAATCTCTCAAAGCACATTCCAGTGTCATTAAAAAAGTATATACATATTTGATAATATCATCAATGGTACATTATACCTGAAAAAATAGGTAGGACAGTCATGGTAAGAACCTATTTTATAATAGGTCAGCTTGATCAGCAATGATGTGGACTCCATACAATAAACAACAATAGAATTATTAGATTAACAAGAAAGAATTCTTGTTATCAACTTGTGATAAGCAAACATGTCAAATATTTGCTTTAACACCTATTCTCCTCAGCATAAATGACATTCTCATGTTAATGACATTAATACTGAATAGATTATACAAATAACATAAACAAATAATAATAACATAACAAAACAATCTGACCAGATGACAGTATACTTATCAAAGCACACCAGACACAGCTAAATACTAATCTCAACCATGCATGAACAAATAATTAAATCTCAGTTATACAAGAACAGACAAATAGTTAAACCAAACATCCCATGAAGTATTCACAATTAACACTAGGAAACCACATCCATCATAATTGTCTCTGCAGCAACCATTCCAGTGTTAGGAGGGGCATCCAGCTATAGAAATCAAGCTAAATCAGACTGGAACCTGGTACAGCTCTCCAGCTTACCAGTTCTAGTCAAACTGTCTCTGCCATGCCAGCATGGGAAGCAGATGATGAAGATGACAATGGTCATATGTGTGTGTGTGTATACACACACATATACATATATATATATACATACATACATATATATATACACACACACATACATATATACATATATATATATATGTATGTATGTAAGCATATATATATATATAAATCCAAAACATGGAACAAGAACACAAAAGACAACAATAAAACAACTGGACAGATAGACAATAAAAAGATGGACAGGAAAAACAATAAGACAGACAGAAAAAAACAGGGACAAGCCATTCACAGCAATCTCTCATCAGTCAAGTATCCAGACAATCATAACAGTTTTAGCCAGTTACACTTGAGACTGTTCAAATCTGGCTGGCTGCAAAAATCTAAGCTACAAGCATTAAATTTTGGGGGAGAAAGTAAGCGAATGTGTACGACAACAAGGACGAAAAAAAATGAAGAAAAAGTTACACAATTACCTATATAAACAAGAGCACTTATCCTCTCAACAATTAGCCAGAGATGATTTTTAAAATGAGAAAATCTGAAATAAACTCTACTAAAAATGAACCTAACTGCTCTCAAAAATTAAGTAAAAAAACAAGAAAAATAATCCAGAATCCTTGTTCAGTACCAGATCGATCCTAAAATCTAATCAGTTCATGCCAGTCACAAGGCCAAACGTCCCTGAAAGTTTCATCCGAATCCATCCAGCAGTTCTTGAGATATCTTGTCCACAGACAAACAAACAAACAGAACTGGAAACAATACCACCTTCGCTAAGGTGGAGGTAATAACAAGAAATTAACAATAGGTGTCTTTTGATCAACAAGGATGCACCAAGTTGAGCTTAGGTCTGTAGAGTGAAAGTTCTGAGGCAGGAACATAGAAGATGAACATAAGAGAGGGAAGCCATGAGACAGGAATGTAATGCTTCACGGATGGCAGTCAAGCCACGAAAGAAAGATCATACTTGGCCACATGTGGAAGGAAAGGAGAGTGGTAGGGGCAGAGGGCACAGGTGTTTTGTGATATAAAACAGGCTTCCACACAGTTTCTGTCTATAGGCATATGAAAACTGTGAGGAAACTCATCACACACTTGAGGCAAACTATATATATCAGGCTGAGTAAAAAGTAAGCTACATTTTGAAACATGAAATTCATCACAATATATTTCAACAATGCAGAAATTTTATTCATCAAAGTAAGTACCATTAGAATCAACACATTTTTGCAATGAGTTACAAGTTTGTTTATTCCGGGAACATAAATATCTGGAGTTCTGGAGCTGATGAGCTCTTTGAACACGCTTTCAACATCGGTAACTCATTCTCTCACAGGAAAACATCATGGTGCTTGAAAAAGTGGTAGTCGGTAGGAGAAAGGTCTGGGGAATAAGCTGGGTGGGGAAGAACTTTGTAGCCAAGTTCCCTCAACTTCTGGAGCATCATTAGTGAAACGTAAGGTCAAGCATTGTCATGAAGAATTATTGGCCTGCTTCTGTTGACCAGTCTGGGATAGAGGAGTAACAGTTTTTCATTGATTTTGGCAATTTCATGGCAATGCTTCTGCAGTAATGGTTTTTCTGGGTTTTAAAAAGTTATAGTGGATGAATTCAGCAGTACACCACCAAACAGTCACCATAACCTTCTTTTTGAAGAGCTCGGATTTAAGGAAGGTTTTTGGTGCTTCATTTTGGTCCAACAACTGCAAAGAATGTTCTTTATTATTGTACAGAATCCACTTTTCATCGCAAGTTACACTATGGTCAAGAAATTAGTCGGTCTGGTTATGGAGAAGAAGCAATGAGCAAATTTCATATCTGCGCATTTTCTGATTTTCATTCAAATCGTGTGGTACTCGTTTGTTGAGCTTTTTTGATTTTCTAATTGCATGCAAATGGTTGCAGGTAGTTTTCTGGCTAACTTGAAGTTCTTTTGCCAGTTCCCAAGTGGTTTTACATGGATTTCTCAATTATGGTCTTTAATTGACCATCATGGATGACAGATGGGCATCCACTTCACTCATGATCTTCAAGTCTCAGGTCTTTTAAAACCATTTTCGAGCTGACCACTCACTGGTCAATTCCTCACCAAACATTTCATTGATGTCACAAGCAATTTCAACTGCTTTACTTCCTCTTTTGAAGTTGAATAGCAATATTGCTCAAATATCACGATTTGACAGTTCCATTTCAGGTGGATTGTAACAAGAGTGAGAAAAATATCAATGTTAATTTATTGATGCATTTGGGCATTAGACAACTGTAATGAAAATTTTTTTTTTTTTTCAAAGCTCTGCAAAAATCCAGTACAAATTCTTCATATTTCAAAACGTTGCTTACTTTTTATTCAACCTGATATAGTGTGTTTGTGGATGTGTTTGGATGTGTATAATGTATGTGCATGTATGTGTGCATGTGTCCATGTTTGTTGTTTATAGGTTTGATATAACACTATCACTTAAAACTGGTATGTCATAAAGGTACCTTGGCCACTAGATTAATTATAGACTGATAGAATAAGTTCCAAACTAAAATAAGTAATGGCATCAATCAGGACTTATTTCTCTTGAGGGCAGTATTTCAGCATGGTGACAGTCTAATGACTGAAACTGATACGACAATAAAAAAAGTGCCTCAATGATATTGGCATTTTTGGGGGGAGTGGGGAATTAAGCTTTCCTTTATATCCTAATAGCTACTGGGTCATCCCATAATTAATGCAGTTTTTTCAATTGCATGAACTAAAAGTCGGATGGGATAAACTACCTGCATCAACTTGCTATAAAAGCAGGTAGTAATTTTACCTTGTATTTATTCTGTGCAAGTTTTGAAGAGTACAGTTTGATTTTAGCAGTTATTTTTTCAAAGCTGTAATGGAAGTGACAAAGGAGCATATTTGGCATATTTTGCTTTATGAGTTTAATAAAGGCAACAATGCAATGGAAAGTGCGAGGAATATTAATGCAGTATATGAGGATTGGACAATAAGCATAAGCCAGTGTCAATTGTGGTTCCAGAAATTAGAAACCAAAAACTACAGCCAAGAAGACAAGCCTCTTCCTAGAAGATATGTAGAGCTTGACGAGGACATCCTGCAAACCCTGGTGAAACAAAATCCCATTGTAACTGTTGAGGAACTAGCAGAGACAATCGAATTTGGTCATTCAACCATTCATCGACAACTGCATGCCATCGGAAAAGTCAGAAAATTGGGTCAATGGGTTCCTCACAAACTTTCCAAGCTTAATTGCACACAGTGAGTAAATGTGTGCTCTTCTTTGCTGTCATGTCTCACGAATGAACTTTTTTTGGACCGAATAGTGACTGGTGACGAGAAATGGGTTCTCTATAAAGATGTCAAGTGTTGAAGATAATGGGTAGGAAAAGGAGAAACACCAGCACCCCAGGCTAAAGAAGATTTTCTTTCACATAAGGTGTTGTTATATGTTTGTTGGGATATGAAAGGTTTAGTCCACTTTGAACTTTTAAACCTAAACCACACAATAACAAAAGAGATCTACTGCAAGCAGCTTGATCACCTTAAGTCAGCACTAGAACAAAAACGACCATCTTTGGTTTCAAGACGAAAGGTGTTTTTCCATCAGGATAATACTCGGCCACATACAGGAAGGATGACATTGCCCCATCTGATTATCATTTATTCCACATTCTTCAAAATCATTTGGGCAAAAATATATGAATTCTGTAGATGAGGTAAGAACAGTACTGTAGGAGTATTTTTCATTATGGACAAGTGAATTTTGGAAGATAGATGGAAGAGCATTGTAGAAAATGAAGGAGAGTATATTTTAGATTATATAAAGAACTTTTTTATCTTAATTTTGAAAAATAAAAGAAGTATTAAAAAAAAACACATTATTTATAGGATGACCCAATATAATCATTAATGAATTTAATTACCTTAGAAGCTTCACAGGGAGAATGTGAATGAGTCCCATAAAGGAACAAATTATTTGATTTTATCACAAATTGGCCGAGAATAAGTTATTAACAAAGCCACATTTCCCTGAACATTTTAATTTGCTTCACAATCCAATACTGTATACTCACAAGTTTATCACAGTTCCCAAACAGAACTGTACTCTTGCACCAATACATCAACTTAGTGTGGCTTTTAATAGAAGTACTACTAGACCAACAATGGAAAGTAATACCTTTCTGCAAAGAAGACTGACTAGATGATTTCACCTGCTAGGTGTTGTTATTCATTGGTATATAACCAATGCTGTAAGTTAAACAGCTAGTGATTATACATGATATGAAAGATGTGCTGATTTCTGTTGGCTTATCATAAATTGACAATATGGCCTGGGTTTAAAAAATTAACAGTTGCTTACAAGGAACAAAAACCAAAAAGGAATTTTCAGAAAACAAAGATGAATCTGAATAAATTAACTGATTTACTGTCAACTTTGCTTTTCATCCTTTCAAGTACCAGTAAGCTACTGGAGTTAACGTAGTTTATGCCTTTTCCAAAATCGAAGCGTTATGCCAATATTAGAGATTATTAGCACTATTTTTAAAGAAGAGGATGCACACAAAGATACCTTTGCACTATAACTATTGGGACAGGTGTTTGTTTTTATAAGTGTGAGTATATACTACATCTTTATTGTTTAACTTAGATGTTTGTCTGGGAGTCTAAATAACAGAAATAACTTAGAAATGTCATTGGTGATAGCAAATAATTCTTCCTAAGATACAACACATTTCAGCACGCAATTTCAGATAAAAAATTTTCCAAAACAAATTACATAAACAAAATATCAAAACACTACCAATCAGAAATGTTTTAGATCCCCGAGAACAATCATTTTATAGATAAGTATAAGAGAAGATTGTTCATCAGTAAGAAGTGGATAAACAAGTTACAGAAAGGCTCTATTATCTTTGGGGTAAGAAAATATATCTTTGGCAGCTTTATAGCACTTTTGCTGTATTTGATATATGTAAAGTTTATTAACTCACTTTTGTTATTAAGGTTAAAAAAAAAGACAAGTAAAAATCTATTACTATTACATAAGTTTCATAAAAACAAGAGTAGTTTGTTGATGAAACTCCATTAAAAAATAAGAAATAACAAATATTTCAATTAGGTGTTTTTTGTGGGGTTTTTTTATTACATGAAACCATATGAATTCTAGTCTAAAGAAATAGAAACATGCATTCTATAACACAATTGTAAACATTTTTGAACAGATGAAATTGTTAGGAAAGTGAAACTTAAAGATTTAAACTTGCACAAACGAATATAAAACTGAAAAAGAATATTTAACAGAAGTAGATGCCACTACAGATACCAAGTTCATATCAATTAGGAAAGTATTAATATTTACATCTATTCTTTTGTAACTAATGATCTTGTTAAGATTAGCTTCCAACTAATGAACTTTGAAGTGGGATTAATACAGGGCTGAAGAAAAAAAAGTACAGGACAATGTAGAATATAGACTGGACCAAGTTCAATACTTTAACCATTCTGTTAACATGCACTTGTTTAAGTTTGCCATGTGTAATTAACTTTTTTAAGAATTAATGTCTAATTTCAAAGGGTTGATAAAAGCCAATGTCTATCTTCCTTGAACACAGTTTACAATTAGATTACTTACTTTTTCTTGTACCACAAAATATATGTATCAAGACATTTTATGTTAATGTTTTACAGATCTAATGTCAGAGATGTGCCAACTCAGTAGGCAAGGTAGGTGGTGCCTACCCAGGCTAAAATATATTAATTATTAAATATGAAAAAGTAAATTATTTTCAATCCATTATAAAAAAAAAAGTAATTTAATAAATGGAATTCAGTGTATATTCAGTAAATTGCCATTATTTTCCTGTTAGGTAGAATAGCTGCAGTCTTTCAACTATGCACAACCCTATTAGATCTAAATACCATAAGTTTGGCTCTAGAATGAAATAAAAAGAATAAAGAAGCAAGATAATATCTGCTTACAGATCAGTGTAATATTAGAGTGAGGAATGATATGTGTGATACAGTGTATATGTGAGTTTGTCTTTGGTAATTGAGCATGTCTTGAAAGACATTTTATTCCATATGAATGTATAAACAGTAATAATGGTTACTGATTTAGGCCAGCAAAACAAGGCCAGCAGCTTTGAGGAGAAAAGCTTACTTGATACCATCAACCCCTGTACTTGAATGGTATTTTATCTTATCAACTCTGAAAGGATGAAAAGCAAAGTTAACTTTGGTGGGATTTGAACACAGAATGTAAAGTGCTAGAACAAATACTACAAAGTATTTTTTCTAACACTACCAATTTTTCCAGCTCACTCCTTACCTTGTATGAAACAGTGATTAGGAACGTGTGTGTGTGTGTGTGTGAGAGAGAGAGAGAGAGAGAGAGAGAGAGAGAGAGAGAGAAATAGAGAGAGTATAATTATAAAATAAAAATCCAAAAATGTGTATATGTGTGTGTGTTATTTTAAAGTATATATAGGTACAACCTGCTTAACTATTTTTATCCCTATAGACATGTCTGTGTCTGTGTCTGTGTGTATCTGTGAGTCTATGTGTGTGTGTGGGTGAGAGAGAGAGAGAGTAAATGTTTCCTGCTGTCAAAATATTTTTACATAATTTAATTTATTCACAATTTACTTTATTAATGCTGACTGCCTACCCTGAATAAATCTCTGTTCTTGCTGTTGTTGTTGGTGTCCTTCTTAGTCACCACTCCTATATATATACATACATACATATCCTCTCTCTCTCTCTTTCGGAGAGGCACTGAGCAGCTATACACACACATACACACACGGCAGTAACTTCCACCTACCAAATTCAATCACAAAGCTTCGGTTGGCTCGGGGCTATAGTAGAAGACACCCACCCAAAGTGCCACGCAGGGGGACTGAACCCGAAACCATGTAGCTAGGAAGCAAGCTCCCTAACCACACAGCCATGCCCGCGCCTACATATATATATATATATATATATATATATATATATATATATATATATACCTTGAAGTGGAAAGAAGCAAGAAGTCAGTTGGTATACACACTGAAGATTGAGTTTGGTTGAGCAAAGATTAAACAGCTAAATATTCATCACTGAAACTATGAAAATCTATTAACTTTGCATTCATGTGTGTATATCTGTGTATGTGTGTGTGTATGTGCGCATGAATGCATGTGTGAGCATGTTTGCATGTGTGAGCATGCATGCATGTGTGAGCATGCATGCATTTGTGAGCATGCATACAAGTGTGAGCATGCATGTATGTATGAGTGTGTGCATGTGTGAGCATGCATGCATGTGTGAGCATGCATACATGTGTGAGCATGTGTGCATGTGTGAGTGTGCATGCATGTGTGTGTTTATGGTATTGCTAAATGTTTAGAGAGTTCACTTCACAACCATGAGATCCTGGTTTTCACTCCTTGCATGGCATCTTAGGCAAATGCCCTTTTCTATAGTGCCAGATCAACCTATACCTTGTGATTGAAATTGAGTAGACAGAAGCATATAAAAGCCCATCAGGTGGATTGGACTTATAATTCAAAGGTACAGCCTTCTCACACACTGTGTTATGCTGATTTCACTTGAGGGTTATATTAAAGGTACATATGTTTGTGGAATGCTCAGCAACTAACATGTTAATACGATAAGCAAGTAATTTGATCAGAAAACTAAATTTTCATCATCAAAACTGACAGAAATACATTCAATGCTTACTGCTTACAATTGGTATTTGATCATGGCATATGCTTCTCTAATGTAACATTTCTTATAAATCAATTCCAGTAACACTGTTGCAAAACTTAATATCATACTTATTGTATACAATATAATAATCATAAATAGAATATTTTACATGAAAAACAAAAATACAGTAAAAATACAGAGAGAAAGAATAGCCAATTATGAGCTGTAACACAACACCAATATCCATAGACTTGTGTTGATCAAACATTAATCAATCTTGTATTTCCTACTAACATGCAAACCACACATCTTACTCAACCCTGAATCATGAATTTCTCCTCCTCTGTCTCTAGCCCATTTCTGCTGTCCAAACTATACTTTATATTGTAACTACTTTCTAAAAAGTAGCACTGTGTCTGGTTCCACTCTCTCAACTGGAAATCAGCAGCAAAAACTTCCAGTTAACCTGCTACCTACTGTCTTTACATCTCTCTAAACTTATTCAATATACAACATTAGCTCAACTGTATCTCATCCTGCATATGGAATATTTATAATTATGAAGATTCTAACAAGATAGTTTCCAATCATTGAGACACATTTCAAAATATATTCATCATCACAGTAGATTTGTCTTTCTGAAGGTCTCTAAGTTTGAAAACTTAATTTTTTTTTTTAACTTTTAACTGTGCCTTCTTTTTTTTCCATAACTGTGGAAGACTATAATAGATTTTTTCTAACAGCGGTAGTAGTGGGATAGTTTGAAAGCTTAACAACAAAAAATTCAAATAATTAAGTAGTTTACAGATAGTATAGATCAGTGGTACAAAGTAGGGAGAAATTTATACAGTGCACACTATTAAGTGATTGGCAATATGAAGGACATCCAGCAGTAAAAACATGCCAAGAAAAAATGAAAACAAACCAACAGAGGAGAATAGGACTATGCAAGTCACAAGATACGCAACCCATCTAACAGTGCAGTAACACTGAATAAAGAAAAACTGCTGCAGACCACAACTCTATTTTCGGTGGCAAGATAAAATACATTAAGACCTGAGTGTTAAGTGGTGATAAGATGGGGTATCTATTCATAAAAGCCAGCTCAAGACAAGCAAAAAACTGAAATACGAAGAACAAAGATTAGTGATATTCTTTCTTGAAGTATGTATGTGCCAGATTAGGGAAAACAATAACAAGAAGTGAGATGCAGTGAGATTTATCCAACCTATACAAGCATGAAAAAAGAGATGCAAAATGATGATGATTTTTATGTATTAGGTGCACAGACATAGCTGTGTGGATCAGAAGTTTGCTTTAGGTTCAATCTCACTGCATGGTATCTAGGGCAAGTATCTGCTGCTAAAGCCTCAGGTCAACCAAAGTTCTGTGAGGGGATTTGGTGGACAGAAACTGAAAGAAGCCCATTTTAAGCGTGTGTGTGTCCTTGTTTTCACATTGCAAAGTAGTGGTAAATGTGTGTTCCCATTATAGATTCGTTTCAAGTCATCCATGGAAAAATGTTTGGTCATGTGGTGGTGTTTTTTTTTTTTTTGGGGGGGGGGGCCCGAAATAGTAGTAATATCAGTATATATATATATATATTCACACACACACATATATGTATCTTTCATGCTGGCATGGCTTAAAACACATAAATATGTATATGCATACACACACACACACACATATATATATATATATATCATATATACGCATGCATGTATATACACTTGAATGTGTGGATACCATCATCATAATCATCATTGTTTAACATCAGATTTTGATGATGGAATGGGTTGGAAGGTTTAACAAGAACCAACAAACCAAAAGACTATGCTCAGCTACAATGTTTGCTTTGGCATAGTTTCTACAACTGGATGCTTTCTTAATGCCAACTACTTTACAGAGTGAACTAGGTGCATTTTTTCTATTACCAGCACTAGTGAGGTCACCAAGTACTTGCAAGGTAAGACCCTTCAACTAAGTGGCGTGGAGTATTGTATAGAAAGAGGTAAAAGGGGGAAGGTACAAGCATCCTGCTGAAGTGGAGATATATATATATATATATATATATATATATATTGAGACCCCCTTCGGTCATGACTGACCGTGGGATTGCACCTAGAAAGTTACCCTCCCAAACACAAGTCCGAGCAAGGTTGTTTATGGAAGACCGGCAGTCGCCCATGCATACCAGCCTCCCCTCTCCACGCCACCAGTGTTATTCAAAGGAAAGGCAACGGCCAATAGAGCTTGGTACCTGTGACGTCGCAACTCATCTCTACAGCTCAGTTGACAGGAGCAATGTGAAATAAAGTGTCTTGTTCAAGAACACAACACGCAGCCCGGTCCGGGATTCGAACTCACAACCTCATGATCGTAAACTCAACACTTTAACCACTGAGCCATGCGCCTTCACATATATAAATGCATATGTAGATACAGGTATACATATATATGTGCACATAAGGCACAGAGCTGGCAGAATCGTTAGCATGCCAGACAAATTCTGCTGAGGTCAACTTTGCCTTTCATCCTTTTGGGGTCAATAAAATAAGTACTGGTTGAACATTGGGGTCAATGTAATCAACTATCCGCCTCCCTTAAAATTTCTGGCCTTGTGCCTATAGCAGAAAGGCTACATTTATATGCAAATACATATATATGTTTGTGTGTGCACGTGTGTGTGTGTGATCAACATCATAACATTCACGTTTCCATGCTGTGCATGGGTCAGACTGAACACACATACACACACACATACACACACACACACATACACACACATAATTATATTATAAGAAGCACAACACAGCATTTTTCATGAATATAAATATAAATTTATGTATGTGTTGGTATAGTATTAGATATACTTAATGTTCATGAATAAATGTGATCACATCTACAAAATTAAAATGACACAGTATTCTCAGACCATTATAAAGGTGACAAAAGAAGAATTCTAAGCAATAGCGAGCATGTCTACAAGAAGATAAAAGCAGCCACATCATAACTGGATATTAATGCAACTGCTCTCTAATTAAAAGGTAAGGGTCATAGTGCAAGGTAAGATGCCAGTGACTGAACCTGTGGCCTGCTTTCAATTCAAGGTTGGAAATAAAAGCATAAAAAAAAAAAAACCACAACTTATATTTCCCTCCCTTTGAAAATGTGAGGAGCATCGCTCTGAAATATTATTAACTTTGAAAACAATGATGTAATAATGTCACACAATAACAAGATATGTGGTGCATCTGTGACTGTGCTTAACACAATTCAGCAGAAGAATCAGGAAACAGCAGAACTAAGCTAATCTCCAAAAATGCTGCTTCACAAGCATTATGACAATGACATAATAGTCTACACTTTTGCTGGTTGTATTTATGGCAATTTAGCTATGCTGAAGCACTGATTTTCAGAGCTTTCGTTTCAGTCTCATTTTTATAATTTAACTTTTTGAGCAGGAAGGAACACAACACAATTGATTCACCAAATTACATCAGCATCCACAAACACACTCACAAATACATAGGTACATAAACATACATACACACATATATATATATACACAAAGTTAAGGCTTCCACACAGTTTCCATCTGGCAAATTCATTTAGAAACAAGCTTAATTTCCCAGATAAACATACGCATTTGAAGAGGAGTAAAGAGAGGAAATGGAGAAAGAGATGAGAGAAAGAAATTGTTCGAGTGATTAAAATATTTGACTAGCAACACAAAACCACTCCAAATTTGTTTATGTTTTGATGTCTATTTGAGAAACAAACATAATTACACAAATATTAGTTTAGCTAACTGTTGGGAATAGGTACTAAATTACTAGCATAGTCATTTTGTCTGATAGACTAGCATGCTATCCATAACAACAATTTACAATGCATGCTACACTCATTTAATGGAAAATGTACCATTAGATAGATGGTATGAATTTAAGTATTTAGTTACCATCCTGGATAGTGTGTGTTTGCATGTGTTTATATGAAAGACAGTGCGAGGAAGAGAGGGGGCGGATAGATTTCAAAATCCAAATAACATTAGACAAATATCTTGTAAGGAGTTAGTTATATACTTTTGTATGAGCTCTAAACACATCAGCCCCAATTTAACTTTTCATTTTACCAAGGTTGATTAACTAAGCAGTGGTGTTAATATAATCAACTATGTCTTAGGAGGGAGTGACCCTCTACCACAAGTAAAATAACATGAGAAAAAAATCTCAAGCACGCACATGCTTATTTGCATGTATGTGTTCACAAATGTATACTCTCATTAATGTTATTTTGATTTTTGATAATATTAAATTATACTAATATTTTCCAACACATAGTTAAAATAATTCAAAGGACACTTGATAACTAAGAAATGAATGAATACTATAAAATAAAGTTTTACTTTCATTACTGATTGAAGAAGTGAACACCACATAAGAATAAAGGATAGCACATAACATCTAAAATATTTGATTTTATTTCTAGAGATATACTTTTGATAATAAATTAATCAATGTCATTTTTATTCATGAACTCGACTATATGATATCAATTTATTACTGAACATACATACATCAATAAATAACTAAATAAAATATTTGGTTTCTTTTCGAGGTTTCAGCTATCATCGGACGATGGATTAGCTGGTTGAAACTTCGAAGTCACTGTCAGTAATATTCTTGTTTAACAAATATGTATACATATAATCATAAAGACAACAGCTCAACCTACAATTGTCACATCTCTGCACCGTGATAATGCATTTGTTTAAATCCTGTTTGTAAATAATAATATTCTTGATAACATATAACTCTTGACAACTCACTGACAGTTGTAACTTACTGTACACTTCTGCATATGTGCGTGTAGCTTACGTAGCTTTAGCTTCTTCAAAAAATATATAAGTAGCAGAACAATCAATAGAAAAAAAACATGTTACCATAACACTTTAAGTGCGACGCAACATCCATGCTCTTCCGCTTTTATAAAGTTAAGCCTAAATCCAATGGTAATTAATAGTAATAAATGTAAACACTCACATTCACATAGTTGTCTGCTTTTTAATATCAATACTAGACTGCTCTTTTTTGTTTTTGTTTGCTGACCAACTTATAAGATTTTCAGGGAGTAGGGAAACAAAGCATTAGGCAGGCAGAGCCAGCTGTTTGTTATATTATCAGACAGCCCAAATAAAGGAAGCACACAGGTCTTAACTCAGCCAATTGAATGGAAATATACTGACAAAGGAAACAGTCAAGTATATTTAGTTGCTATCTTTATGTAATTTTAGTTACAACTAGTTATTAGCTAAAAGAAATATAATAATCTTTAAATACATTCATTTTTTACACTTGAATATATCCAATAGCACCCAGTTTGATCACAAAATAAAGAAGAAAAATGTGTATTTTGAGAAATGAATAAAAGCATTGTAGTGTTTACTACCCTCTGAACAACAACTCAGAAACATTTTAGTTCTATTCACTAACAAGAAAAACAGGTTTTAGTTCCAAATAAGAAAATAAACAGGTATATTCATATGAATCGTAGATTCACCAAATGTTTCGTGTAGACCTATTTCAAAGATAATGTCCATTATGTTAGCTATTGACTTTAATATAATGCAAAAATATAAACTTTATAAAGGGATGCAGATACTGATAAAAAAAAATCTAAAATTATATGAGAGTAAAAGTAACGTATTCTAATTAACTGAGTCAGTGATGTCAGACAGAATATTTAATTTTCAAGTTGCTATTTCAAGGAAAATTGCAGTGGAATGACCTGGTAGACTAGCATAAACAGCAACAATCTTCTAGTGGAGAATTTGAAAATTCGATATATGCTAAACAAACCTGTAGTATAATATATTTAGCAAAGGCTTTATTTACATTCTCTACTAGTTGATTAATCAATGTAGACACAATGAGCTACAACTACTATAGATAGTACATATGACAGAAGACTTCAATCGGACATCAAGAAAATATCACAAAGTTATATTCACACAGAAAGAAGAATGTTACAAAGAAAACTCAAAGAAATGAATGTCAGAGATGAAAATGTGCCCATTCTTTTTATGTTGACAGGCTCTCTGTCATATATATATCTCATCATTGTTATCGTCATCTGTCTTCCATGCTGGCATGACTGGGACAGTTCAACAGATCCAACAAGCCAGAGTACTGTATCAAGCTCTTATGTCTTCATTACCAGACTTTCTACAGGCAGGTGCCCTTCCTAACACCAACTACTTTACAGAGTGTACAGGGAGCTTTTTGCAAGGCACCAATGCTAGTAAGGTTGACAAGTAACTCACAAGACAAAGAAGCCTCCTCAACTAAGTGTGGGTGTAGTAGAGAGGAAGGTGATTTTATGCCTAATGTGATAGAAGTGGCTTTATGCTTAGTACGATAGAGAGATAGGAATAGGTGTCATCCTATAGAGGAGATACATAACTACACCATATTATATAAGAGTGCGTGGGAGTAGCAGGAAAGAGAGATGAAGATAATGGTGACTAGGTCAGAGTGTACTCTCAAGGTACAAGAAGGTGAGTGTAAGAGAGATTATGGATAGAAGATTGGAAAGGGTGAGTGGATAAGTTCATAAGAGATGGGAATAAAGGTAAATATAATGAATGGCGAACAACTGAGTGAGAGAGAGAGTGACAGACAGACAGACACACACACACATACACACAGTGTGTGTGTGTGTGTGTGTGTGAAAAATACCACTGAAGGTACCAATAAATCAAGCAGTCACACATGATAATGTTTGAGAGCATCAAGTTGTGTTTGCATTACTCATACAGAGGGACAAACATGAAAACAATAAACTTTATTTTAGTGTTTAATCAACTGTAATAAACAATTGATTCCTACATTTGCTGGGGTATTTTTCTTCCTTCTGAACATATTTTAAAAATAACCATTGTAAGGGCACCAAAACTAAGTTTGCCTGGAGTTTCTTCCCTGTTCCACTCCTCTCTATCTTTTAAAATGTGAGTAATCATGAGGGCTCCTCTACAGCAAGAAACCTTTTCTACTCAGGCCCCTTCTATGAAGACATATCCCCTCACCTCCTACTATAAAATCACTCTCCCTGGGTTCATAGTCCTGCAAACTGCACAGTGACCTCACCAGTGGCAATAGCACAAAAAAAACCCCTCCAGCACACACTATAAGGTGGTTGGCATTAGGAAGGGCATCCAGCTGTAGAAACCATAACAAAGTAGACAGTAAAGCATGTTGCAGTTTTTGACCTGTCGGATCCGACTAATTTGTATAGTCACATTTAAGACTAACAGAATGAAGAGTTCTGTTGATTCCTGTTGATACATTGGGAAATAGAGTGTGGTAAATTCATGGTAGTTCTTGGGATAACTCAACTGCAGCTTTGCCAGTTGGAGCTTTGATTAGATGGGGTGACAGTGTTGAATTCACATATGTGTCAGGTGTAAATTCATAGAGTTTTCTGCTTGGACCAATATGGATTGCTTGGTAAAAGCTATTGGTTCACTATAGCTAGTCTGCTATGCATTACTGCTATGTCTGCTGCGAGACACTTAAAAGTAGTGTCACTAGTGAACATCTCTTATGATGTTGCAGCCAACTCTATAATTCTACAGCATTATAACCAACTCCACAACATTGTAGTCAACACCATTTCATAAACAAACTACCAAGACTCAACAACATTGAAGTCAAAAACCACTCAAACAAATTAACAACAATGTGATTTATCAACTGCACTAAGTCACAGGTTGTTCTAAATTGTAATAACAGAGGCACATCTGTTGACAAAATACTTGTACTAGGTATTGATCTGAAAGGTAGTGACAAGGGACATTGATTGATTGCATTACTGGGACATTAAAAATATCCAGCACTGAACAGAATTTCTGTTAAATTTCTTTTTTGAAACAAAAGATAAAATACACTTCCAAATGTTTTTCAACTCCTCATGCACAGCCTTTGCTCAGAAGACTTATTTTCTTGTAATTTGTTTAAAACACTTTTCTAAGAGAACTTAATTGCATGTTTATCCATCATTCTCTACTGACAAGTTGTAATAAGAAGACATTGCTCTTTTACTGTTAATACAATATTAAGTAGGCTCTAATTTTTATCCATCCAAATATCATAAAACAGCACATAAGAACCCTCACTATTTCCTGTTAATTGAAATTAACCTGTTACATGAACTGTAATAGATTTATTTATTTACCTGAGTAATTATTATAATTACTTTTCCATAATATCTATTTATTTCATCATTTCCTGCATCAAAAATATCTAATGGTAAATAAGTAAAAGACACTTTAGGGGATTCAATCCCTGTAAGACACAGAACTTTAGCTAAATAATCAAATCATATTGATAAAGAAAAAGAAAAAAAATTTTAAAACTTACCTTCAGAGATGTTCAGATATGATTTTCGAGAAGAACTTTTATCTCTTTTTCGAAGAACACGTCTACCATCAGTATAGGTTTGAGCAGAAGAACTAGTATCCTCTGAAATGTCAGACACACTGTCTTGCAAGGAAGATCTTCTAGGTGTATCTTTATCTCGAGTCCGAAATCGTCTTCTCTCCAATTGTGAGTTGGCTTTATTAGCTAAAGTTTTCTGATATGAATAAAACTCTTGTGGTTTATCAGTATCACTAGAGAAATCAGAATGAATATGACGGGGAGAACTTGCTCTGAGTGTCCCTTCAGATGAAGATGTTGCTCTAACAGAGGAGCTTTCTATGTCTTCATCTTGGCTTTCTTTTGATATTTTATAGTTCTCTATTTGAGAAACCTCTTCCTGATGTTCGCCAGTGACTGTTGGTTCTTTTCCTCCATTTTCAGGTGAATGGTTATTTCTGGAAAAAAAAAGTATAAATCAGAAAATTATAATTATCATTTATGTTGAATTTGAAAGACTTCAGAAAAAATCTATACATTCAAATTATATGTTCGCAAAAATCGCAAACAAATGATTTCAAATTTCTGATATCTTTACATCAACAGAAGCTGCTTAAGATCCTACATATAAACCATATTGATTGCTGGCTATATAACAAGGTACTATTACTATTGCTCATTATATTCTATTATGTTTTTTGCAAAGGTGTTGCTCTATTATTAGATAAATTACATTCTAAGAACCTACAATTAATTATTATATAAATTCTATGTAGATGGCTGAATCAGTAGAGCTTAGGACAAAATATCTTGTATTAAGTCACACACTTTGTGTTCTGAATTCAAACTCTGCCCAGATCCACTTTATTTGTCATCCCTTTGAAGTCAATAAGTATTCTGAGGTCACTGTAAAGAACTATACTATAGAAGGTGGTTTCCCAATATGACCAGAGTGAAGTGACTGAAACCAGTAAATGAAAATTAAAAGAATGTTACATAGAGAATAATGAAATACTATTCCTGTACATAAGAAATAACAGGTTTATTTCAGTCATTTGACTGTATTTAAAAAAAAAAAAAGACAAGCCTAAATAGAAAACTTCTAATCACTGACTAACTTTATGTAAATCAGAAGTCCTCACCAAGCAGCCTTTAGATTTTTCCTGTTGTATGAGCATTCTCTGTAACCACACAAATACACGTTTTTCTTTGTTTTGTTTTTTTTTTTTGTTTTATATAGCACACCTCTATATCAGTTCAATTTTTGCACTGATTCACTTTTAATTCTTTATTAAATGTGATAACTAAATAATATAATGAAAGAATTTACTGAACTCTACTGAAATAAGATATAATATATCATATATATTTTTTATATATGCAATTCATTAAAAAAAAACCTATATAGTTGGAAGTCATTTTATTTTTGTAAGTTTGTATTTATTGACAGTGAATTCATTATTCAACATATGGAAATTGAGTCTTTTGCTCAACTTAAATAAGCTTTGTTCTCTTTCAGACACAAACTAACAATAGCCTCTTCCACTTTTGAATTTTTACTCTATTTACATTCAATAGATATTTGTCCTCATCTTGTTTGTTGTTAACACAACGTTTTGGCTGATATACCCTCCAGCCTTCTTCAGGTATCTTGGGGAAATTTTGAATGGGTTCTCATTCCTAAGGTGAGCTGGCAGAAACGTTAGCACAACAGGCGTTTTGTGTAGCCATATTTCGTCTAACGTTACGTTCTGAGTTCAAATTCTGCCGAGGTCAACTTTGCCTTTCATCCTTTCGGGGTCAATTAAATAAGTACCAGTTGCATACTGGGGTCGATCTAATCGACTAGCCCCCTCACACAAAATTTCAGGCCTTGTGCCTAGAGTAGAAAAGATTAGTATTATTATTATTATTATTAGTGTTCAGGTCACTGAACTCAGAATCTTGGGGTTAGTAGCCCACACTTTTAACCACTACACCATATGCCCGTGGGCAATTATGGAGTGAATTTTAGGGCTTATAAATCTAATATTTTTCTATCCTTCTTTAATATCGGTTCCCATATGCTGCTCATATCTGCACTTGGTCTGCTTAGGAGGTTGTTATTGTCCTAGCATAGGTGCTGCTTCTTTTAGTTTTTGTATTTTCCAGTGGTGTTCTCTGTCTATTATTTTAACTTCATCCCACAGGGGGAGGTGGTATCCATTTTTCCATACATGATCAGCTATACCCAATTTATCAATATCTCCTCGTCTCACAGCTTTGCGAAACGTTGTGTTAACAACAAACAAGATGAGGACAAATATTCGTCAAATGTAAATAATGTATATAATGTACATAATTCCTCATCTCTTATATATATGCTTATTAGATTC
>NC_042997.1:163516203-163628703 GCF_006345805.1 Octopus sinensis | reverse complement strand
CTGTTTACACAAAGAAATAAAAAATTTTAAAAGTGGTAATTAGCATTAACAAATGTTATAAAATAACACACTAAACCTATTGACATATCAATCAGTTCGTACATAACCAGATAATCATTAAATTCCAATAAAATCTTAAACTTATACAACTGATAACTTAATTAGTTGTTTAGTAGCTAGCTTAACTTCACCTCAGTTCTTACCACTTATTAAACCATTACCAACTGTTATCAATTCACCCTTCCTGCAGTCAATGTCTGACACTTCAAATTATCTTTTATGGTCAACTAACAGCTCACTATTTAAAAGCCTCTTTCATTTCAATCGTCTATTATGCTCTGAATAATTGTAAATGTGTGACTGGTACCAATACAAAATTTTTACACAAAAAAAAAAATCTATTAGAAAAATTGCATAAATGTGGTAAAAGTATTATACCTTTCCTAATACAAGAACTTTATTTTATTACTAATATGTAGAGTTATGCTTCGCAAAAATATTTTTAAAATCTACATTTTATAATCTTAAATTAAAGAAAAAGTGTATTATATAAAATGCAACATACAGTACTAAAAATAAATAAAAAATAAATACAACATTGTGTGTATGCTCTGAATGGCTAATCTGATTCAGCTACAGTACAAAAATGCATTGGTTTTAATACACAATCTTAGATCAAATAACTTAACAAAGAAATACCACAAAAGAATATCAATGAAAAGTTGTTCCCAAAATTTATAGTAATGCTAACTTACACATACAAATATTCACCTTGATAGCTTAAACTAAACTTTTCTTATTTTACAATCCAAGCTGAGAAGAGACAACACTTTAACTTCAACATTCCCTATGTTGGTGTCATGCCAGGAAAAGTAAATGAAAAATGGTATAAAACTAATAACTTTAATTATGAGCAAAGGAGTAAAATATTATGTAGTGAATATTTTCCCATTTTTTAATAGATGTTATAAGTGATTTAATTTTCAAACATTCAGAACAACAGGATGTTGGAAACATCAAATTAAGATCACGTGTAACCTTTATGCAAGATAAATTCTAACCAATAAAAAGAGATTAATGACTTTTATCAGTACTATATGGATGTGTATGAGGATAAGGGTGATAAAATATTTGAAATTAATTTAACATCAAATAGGTTTACAAAAAAAAAATCTAGGTTTACCTATTTAAACTTTATATCTAAATCATTAAAAAATATTTCTATAACTGATATCCTAAACATGGTCTATTCAGCAACTTCATATTCTAGTAGACTACAAATTTAGAAGCAGCTGAAAACAGAGTATAAAAGCAGTAGTATACAAATAAATGTGAAAGCTATACAAGAACAGAATATCTAAGGAAGTAGAACAAGTGACTTTTCTAAATTCAGGAAGAAGGATGAAAATCAAAGTATTTAGGATAGTTAAGCAGATGTTAAAAACAAAACAAGATGTAATGGATAACATGTGTATCAATGTGTACAAACTGGCATGTAGTGATAACAAGAGAAAGGAACAATTGGAGAGTTATCATAGATTAATAAACAAAACTAGACATATATGCTAAACAAAGCCTATCCTGGTAATAAAGTTGCTAGTTGTATATGCAAAGAAAGGGAAGAATAGGAATTGTAAATTGATTAGTTTGTTCTTTTTGTTTTGTTTTTTGAATGTAAAAAAAATAATTTGGGAGATAAATATATTTTTAAATTATTATTTAAAAAAATTTTTGTTGTTTTTATATATTGCACAAAACAATTATTTGCTTTCAAAAATATCCCCAAATTAACTTTTACCATGCTGCAAATTACAGTTTTCAACAAGTAACATCTATGCTTGTGTGGCTATGAAATGAATATGTCTTTATGATGATTTCAAAACTATTCTCAAATATACTGTCAAAAAAAATAAACTGATTGTCTCATTTGGATTTTAGAATTGTCATAGATTGACCTTTTATTATAATAAGAGTAGTGCAAAATTTCTTGTCTCTTTATCATACCCAGTTTCTGAAACGGAAACTCACTAAACCTATAGATTTCAACCTGAAATTTATCTATTCTACATTCTTTTGTTTATTGCACAGGTGCATTGTGATAAGTACTTTATGAACTATGAGTAATTGTTTAAACTTAACAAACTTCACTCGTTTTAACTTGTTACTCTACAAATGAAATTGTAAGGCTGACTTTTCTAAGCTTGTTAACTAACTCATTTGATAGTAAACAATTACTGTAAAAATAAATGACTGAAATGCAGATCACTTTTGAAAACCTAATAATGGATATAAATGAAAGATGTAAATAAGGTACTTATGCCTAGCATGATATCAGTGTTGTCAACTAAGTTAAAATTGATTATATACTATTAGTTTCATATAAGTAATGGCAAAACTATGACATGGGTTTAGTACTTACACAACATAAGTTTTTAAGTGACACATGGTAGAGTTTCAAAATAGTCTCCCAGCAGTATCATAATGTAAAAAACTTATCTATAAACATTTACATAAAACTCAATACATGCAAACATGTAAGTGGCACTCCAATATCAGGATTGTACTGGCACATAGGACCTAAAAAAGGATGTACCATCACTATTTTATATAGTACCATCGTACTGTATATTTAGTATTTAATAACATATTGTAAGATGTATAACTATGAACAGGAGATAGTCAAAAATCTCTGCACAGCAGTCAAAGACATTCATTTCAACAAGAAAAGTTAATTTTAAAATCCAAGTAAATAATATACTAAGTTACAAAATTTTTCAAGATGAAGTCTTCAAATTCTAACAACTGTATTATGTAAGCAATTCAAATATTGAAAAAGAAAAAGAAAAACAGAAGCAAAAAACTGGGAATGATAAACTATTTCAGTTTTGAAGTATAAATTCTCTCTTAAGAGCTAAATAGTGTTTACAATGCAGATGACCTGGTTTCATTGAAAACCCAAAGGCTTGCAAAAGAAATATGAAACCTATAAAGGGATTGAGACTGAACATGACAGAAACCTTTACAAGCCAGCAAAATAGAATGGCGACCTTGTTTTGTATTTAGAAAGGGAATAAGTAGTAATCCTATACTATGTAAATATATCAATTAGAAGATTCATAAGAATGTAATGAATTCAGATAAAGTAATATAATAAATATATAGTTTGGTATGCCAGTTATAGCCTTATTGAATAGAATACATATCTCTGTTAGCCTCAAGATTGAAAAGGTATTGAGAAATTAAAAAGAGGAGTATTTTCAAAAGGAAACTATAGTTTGAGAAAGGTCTTGAACAAACATACCATTGTAACTGTACAATTGAGCAGATAAAGTGAGAGTATCTTGATTAAGTATCACTATGTTTCTATGTAAGAAATCTTATATCTCTACTAATATAAGAATATGCTCTAGTTTTAAGATCCTGTGAAAGTATTATTTACAAATTTAAAGTGAAAATTATCTTGAAAGTTTCAAAGTAGTCATATGCTTGTCTCAAAGCTTAAGCTATGCAAGTGTAAGTTATAATATTAGGGAGTTATTTATTCACAACAGTTTATAATATCTAGAAATTAAACACAATTATTAATACTTCAGTACAGTTATTTCCATAAAATAAGCATAGTTAAGGATAAAAATACAGAAGTTTAATATTAGTTCCCAAGTTTTAAAAACAGTAGACTAGTTCTAAATAAAGACAGAAAAAGGCAAACTTAAGAAATGTGTCATTTGAACTTATAACATAAAATTTAAATTTCAGAGTAAATATCTAATTTCTAAGGTCTCATTTTCATTATTACTTTATAAAGTCTCTTAAACCGAAATTAAGGACAAACCCCTGAAGACCAGAAATGATTTGATTTCTATCACAAAATCAATGCATTGTAGATACTAGCAGATAAAGCTCTCCATGCGGTTGGTAACTAGTCATTATAATAAATAAATACATTATAGTAAATACATTATATGTTGGTTCAAAGTAAACTCTGTTGTTAACTGTGTTCCCAGACCAGTCATAGCCAGACAAAACAATGATGAAAAGCATTCTAGTCTTGACAATCTTGTTTGTATATCACGAATTATTAACACTCAATATAACTTTTATTTAAGATGGTTGTATGTAATTTGTGACAGCTTTGGTTGCTATTTTCAACAAGTTCAACGAACAATTTTAATTCTCTATTTTCCTTCCTTTGTCTTACACTTTCTATTTCATAACTTCAGTGTAAGATAGCTGAACTAGCAGGCTAGTTAGTAAAGTGGTCACTTTTAGAAACAGTGTGAATTTGGATTTAGGATTGTAGAGAAGAGGTTTTTGCAGCTACATCATCATCTTTTAATATCTGTAGCTCATACTGGCATGTGTTGGACGGTTTGACCAGAGCTGGTGAGCTGAGAGCCTGCACCTGACTCCAGTCTGATTTGGCATGGTTTCTATGGCTGGATACTCTTCCTAATGCCAACCACTCCAAAAGTGAAATGGATGATTTTATATGCCACTGGCATAAGTGCTTTTAAGTGCCACCAGCATGAGTGCCAGTTGCATGACACCAGTATCTCCTATGACTACGATTTCACTTGGCTTGATGGGTTTTCTTCTCAAGCACAGCATATTGCCAAAAGTCTCAATCTTTTGCCATTGCCTCCATGAGGCCAACACTCGAAAGATGTTTTTTATATGCCACCAGCACAGGTGCCAGTTGCGCAACACTGGCATCAGCCACATTACCTCCGTGAGGCCCAACACTCAACAGGTGCTTTTTGCATGCCACCAGCATACATATATACATATCAACATTTGACATTATCACTAGATTTAAAACCTAGAAATTACTTAAATTTTAAAAATTCAGTTTACCATTTATATCTATTTCCCATGCTGACATGAGTTTAATGAGTAATTTCCTTGACATCTCTCAAAAGAAAACAATCGTATAAAACTGTTCCAAACTATAACAATCTTAGATAACTTAATCAGGTAGAAACTAAACATATCCTTGTAGATACAATTCACACACTGCTTTACAAAATTCAAATGCAATCAAACTTGATTATACCCTTTTACTAGCTCCAGCTAATAAGTTGTAGATATGCTGGGACACAACTTTTCTACTGAAAAGTAGTGATAAAAGAACTTTCAGACTATCAATCTTACATCTCCTTTCTCTCTCTCTCTCTCTCTCTCTCTCTCTCTCTCTCTCTCTCTCTCTCTCTCTCTCTCTCTCTCTCCCTCCCTCCCTTCCTTAAAGCATATCCCTTTAAACAGTTTAGTCACTACTCATCTTCAGGTATAATAAACACAAGCTGAAATTGAACTCACAAACTGGTATTATTTCACAAGGAGTTCCAATAGCCTTCTCTTATTCTGCCATGGAAAAATAATACTAACACATGTCAATTTAAGAATTATTTAAACTCTTTTCCACTAGTGGTTGTCATGTTAGACTGAATTGTATGCTAGGTTTACTAACTTAGTTCTCAGTTAATGAAATATGCAGAATAGTTTATTTTCCATAGTCTTTGCCATGACTCTTTCCCTGTAATGACAATTTTATGTCACTGTTCCAGGATTTTACCATTGATAGTGTCCAACCCATGTCAGCATGGAAAACGGACAGTTGATGATGATGATAATAATGATGATGAGTGTCTTTCCATATATTTAGTAAATATAAGTTGGCACATGTACAAAAAAATGACACTTGATGATAAAATGACAAACGGACACTGAGTCATTCTAGAAATAATATTTTATAAGGAAAACAATAAACGATTAGCACCTGTTCTTGGCTTGAAATAAGCACCTGTTCTTGACTTTAAAAAGCATTCCAGAAATGATGTGATTTGGAACTAATTTTTAAGGACTTTCTTTTAGCCCTTATTGTATTGAGTTGATTAAATCCACAGTAATTTAGTTGCAAAGCAAATGTCTTAACTAAACAATCATGCCTATGTCCAGTTAAAAAAACTGCTTCACTCAGCATGGACATAGTACAAATAAATTAATACATTGCTATAAAACTTTTCCAATTAGTAAAAAAGCAGAAATAATATAATCATTTTAATGCAAAGATAATCTACCTAGTTATATGTAAATAATTGTTTCCAATTCTGGCACAAGGCCAGCAATTTTAAGAGAGACGATTAGTCAATAACACCAACCCCAATATTGGCTGGCACTTTATCTTACTGATCCCAGAGGGATGAAAGTAAAGTTGATCTTGGCATAATCTGAACTCAGAAGGTAAAAAGCCAAAATAAATGCCATTAAGCGCTTTGTCTGATGCATTAATGATTCTAACTCATCACCTTTATAATATAAAAAATAAATCTAACTATATACTGTTGAGTTTATAATTTCTCTTGATTGCTATTAATGATAGCAACTTTGTTGGATTTCATAAAATTGGAAGTGCTTTTATTCAAAACTTTATATCTGCAAGTTAATGAATAAAATTGTCTATATATAATTTTGGGAATTAAAAAATAACAAACAATAAGAATATAGATATGAAATATAAATTATAGAAGTTACCATAAGAATTAGATTTTAAAAAACTTTTGAAATATGTTTAGGTATTCCATTAGATACTTATCACTTAAAACACTATCTCACTTGGATTAAACTATCATTAGAAATTATCATTATAAAAACATTACAAATGGTAATTAAAGCAGAAAATATACTAAACCCATCATTGATTCGATATTTGATTTCTGGAGATAAGCAACCAAGTTTGTAAATAATCAGATAAATATAATGCCTTTCAAATACATATATTTATATAATAAAATCAACCCTGTGTAAGTATATATTAAGAATTAGAAACAACTATATTTATTTGACTTGTAAAAAGCAAAAATAGAATTAATATGAGGATGGTGTTAACAACAATTAATAAAATTGTAACTGTTACTAGAAAATTTCATATTAAATGATAATTTTGACTGTTTGCACAAAATATGTTGTTTCTACAAGACATCTATTTAACTCTATTAACTCTGGCTTTTAACCAAAGCATTTAAGGTGATCTATTTTGACAGCTATTTAAAAATTATTTAAACATGCATGGATTAATGATAAATATGACTGGAAAAAAATAAATAAAATATCTTTACAATACAACATATATCAAGACAATTTCTTTACATTAGAATCACAAGGAGAAAGAATGACAAAATGGTCAAATATGAAAATTCTCAATTTTTTTTTTTTACATAATTTCATTTGAATGTTCCACTTTTATAAATGTGGTTTAAATAAATCTGTTTAGTCATAATTCCTAAAATAAATTAATATTTACATATGCAAGTGTGTGTGTGTGTGTGGGTGGCTGTGTGCATGCGCATGTGCGCACATGAGTGCAAGTGTATTGATTTGTGTTGGAAATTGTGGTTAAATAGATTTATTTAAACTAGAATGATAAAAATAGAACAGTCTTATTCAAAACTTATGAAATTATATAAAAAAAAATTGAGAATCTTCAAGTTGACCTCTTTGTCATTCCTTTTCCTCATGAAGAAATTGTCTCAACATATATTTTATTGTAAAGGTAATTTTTGTTTGTTACTTTATTTATTACACTTATTACATATTATTATTTTATTATTATATTTATTTATATGCATATGTATGTGTATACATGTATGTATATTACTGCACACACAAACACATGATGATGATGATGATGATACACTCACAAACACAATGTTTGTGTGTGTGGGTGTGTATGTTTGTGTTTGTGTGTGTGTGTGTGTGCGAGTGTGTGTGTGTGTGTGTGTGTACGTGTAGCTGCGAGAGAGTGAGAGAGTGCAAGTGAGAGATAGACAGACAGACATAGAATGATAGATAAACAGATAGACACACAAAGACACACTCATATACACAGCAAATTTGGAAACTATATACACCTGTAATTTGTCTCTACATGTGGGAATGCCCATGATGCATATGCATAAGTGCAACACTGAGGATTTCTATGTAAATACTCAATGCAGAAACCTTTCAAGTTGCAAGATCACCTGAGGTAGGTAAGTCAGTCAGTCAGTCAGAAACTTTACTAGTTTACATCTAGCCAGTCTGAGCAAGTAGAGAGATCGCTATTACTAAGACAGCAGGTAGTTTGAAAATATAGCCACAGTAAATAAAAATAGTAACCTTCTACTTTACAAGTAATATTAGTAGTTTATAAGAAACATACGATAAAATACTGCTTTACAGTCAAGGAAAAGAAATTTGAGAAGAAACATTTACTGCCAACAAACAGGAATTTCGTATAAAAATCCTACTATATGTAAAAATTGTATACTAAAAATAATATTCTAACTAATGATACTTAATCATATATAATTACAAAATAAACAGGTGTGTATAACAGTATATGTATATTTTAAATGGTTAGTGATTACCTTGATGCAACCGATTCTAAATGTTAAATTAATATTTTACTGTTAAGAGAAAATATTACAAGGAATAATATTGAAAAATTATTATCTTTTGATTGTTTATACATTAGCTGTCAAAGAACGAGTTGCTTCAATTAATGTTTACACTATAATAACCTACAACAAACATTGAAAATTACAATGAACAAATGTTTCCAAGTAAGAAAAACAGGTTAAATTATATTTGTACAAGTAATTTATGATTTGGAAGAGAAAAGAAAAAATAATAACAATATTTGTGTTGAGATATTCAAAAACATTACCTGGTTTACTTAATCAGCTGTTACATAGGTAAAATGAGTGAAAGGATGAAAATTATTAAGTGTTTTGAGTAATGCAAGTAAAATCCCAAATCCTTAGTTGTTTTTATATACAGTATCACAAACTGACCAAGCGATAAGAAAAAGATGAATTTCTTTCTGATTGTGATGGAACAATACAGCAGCTACTTATAATGTATAGTGTTAAGCAAGACCATCCCAAAAGAACAACTTTGGGCACACCCAGTATGTTATCAATAGTATTTATACACTTTTAACATCTGTAATAAGGTAAGAATATCAAACGTACTGGGTGGCTAACAACACACTGACGAACAGATAGCTGGCAATTCTTCTGTGTGAAGTAAAGAAATGAAAAACTATATTGCCAGCTTATATACAGCTATGATTGTGTTATGTGTTTGCTACATTGCAAGTGTTACAATAATTTGTATTTTGCATGTGTATAAATAGGTAGAGAAGTTTTGAACTTTTATTTGTTTGTTTGCTTATTTTTTATACCCAAGAAATTAAAGGTGGCTAAGATTAACTACTTGACCTCTAACACATGTTTCCATGACATTTCTAACGGATAAATAAATAAATAAATAAATATCATCTGAGAAAAATAAAATTATAATAAAATGTTTTTCATTTTTAATGTAGACTACAAAATAAAATCTACATAAATTGAATGTATATTCAAAATTATTTACTAGATAATTCAATTGAATTTAAAATTAAGAAACTATAATTTGTAAAAAATCATTTCTTGTTAAAGTTTTATTTATTTAAACATAAAAAATAAATAAGAGTTGTGAACTATTATGTTCACTTACAACAGCTGATGATAGAAAATATAAATGTAGGAGTAAGTTAAGAATAATTTCTTTTTTATTAATGATTTCTTAAAATAGAAATAGCTATCATTATTCAAACAACTAAACACAAAATAACTTGGCCTGGTAGGATCATTAATTAACATCTTCATAAATAGAAACAGGATATAAATTACAAGAAGAATAAATTAGAATTTTCTTTATCAGTAAAACCCCTTCAATTTAATCTCCAAAGAGCAATTAATTCTTT
The DNA here is from genome assembly GCF_006345805.1 of Octopus sinensis. Classification (NCBI taxonomy): domain Eukaryota; kingdom Metazoa; phylum Mollusca; class Cephalopoda; order Octopoda; family Octopodidae; genus Octopus; species Octopus sinensis. Next base: position 163,618,913 of record NC_042997.1, on the reverse strand, counting down.
AAAAACTTTCTTGGTTAATTTATACATTTTTTCTATTTCCTACAAGTAATGGTAATTAATGCATAGCATAAATTGAATACTAACTAGATTACATGAAGTGATTTAATCAATTCCAAAAATAAGTTGAGCAACTGATACATTGTTAAATATTGATCATTTTTCAATAAAGATGCATATTCCAGGAGTGTATTTTTTTTATTTTCAATGGTTTACTCAGACTGGAGGCATGGCTTGAATGCTTACAGCAGTGCTACCTTTGATAAAGGCAAGAACCAAATCCAGATTAAGTCTACTATCCAATAATAAGAACAGTTCCTGGATAGCTCCCACAGTTTCCATCAACCAAAATTTCACTTACAACACATTGGTCAATTCAAAGCTATGGTAGAAGACACTTGGCCAAGTTGAACAGTGGGATCAAACATAAAATTCCATAGCAGTAAAGTAAACTTTTATATAAGAAGAGGAAATGCAGGGCTTCTGGTGATAAATATCAACAATACAGCTGAACCAATTAGTAAGAGAGATAACTCCAATAGGGCCAAACAAAATTTATTATGTATGTGTGAATCCAAACTTAGATTAATATAACTGGATGAGAAGATAGAAACAGTTAATGGTTTTGAAAGATACAGAAGGTTTGATAGAGTTTTCTCCCTCTTTAGAAGACCCAGTTATTTTTAAACAAACCTATTTAACATTAGGTAGTCTGAGCCCCTACTGAATTTTCTAATTATTATATGACCCCAACTTCTAACTTAAATGCATGATAAATCTCTATGAGTTGTAAAGAAGATGTTAGTACATCATTTTAACAGTTGAAAAATATTTCAATATTTATATTTATTGCAGATATAAATAAATACAATTGATAAAAACTGTAAATGTCTGGGCTTTTAATTAGCTTTTGTTTTCAAAATAAGTACAACAGGAATTCCAAGCACTGTATAACAAAACTGGTATAATTGCTCAAGTGGAAAATTTCCTTTTTAGATATGTTACAATGAGTGATTTTGTAACTGATAATTTCTCTATAATTACATACTATCAGTATTTCAAATCTACTATCACTGATTTGTTACTGTGAACCAAATTTTTATTTTTAGATGAACAGTTCATTCAATGTATTAATCAAAAATAAAATTGCAATTCCCTCAGATTACATATCAACAACATCAGATTGCTATGAATATTCTAGAGTTCATACACTAAGAGTAACAATTTCTAGTCAAGTTGACAGGTAAATTCTGGAGGTTGCTAAACCTGTTAGAAATAGCCCTCAACTCATATCCTATCATCTTACAATTGTAAAGATGAATTGGATAATGTAGTCATGGATACACCACTTCTAAAATAAGATGGAATGATTAGAGAGAGAACAACTTTGATCATAGGTCAACAATCTCCAGTAACATTTGCTTAGGACTACATTATTAAAATCTAAATTTACCTACAAATAATTCAGTTTCAAAACCAAAAGTTACTTTTTTTCTTAACTCAATGAAAATAAAGTATTTCAATACAAATAAGTATTTCTTAACTCAATGCAAATAAAAAATATCAGAAAAGCTTTGACTAAATATATATTAAAGACAAGTTCAAATCAATATAACATTAAAGAAGTTTATATAAGATTCATTTAGGTTTCTTTCTACTAAATTCAGAAATGATAATGCATCTTGGTAGAACATAAATTCCTGACAATAAAAAAGTCATAACTGATAATAAAAGTAAGTATTAGTTACCTAGTTATTTGAAAATTAACAATGCAAAGTATATGAATGACCTTAAGTGGGAACAGATAAAATGGTTTATTTAGGACAGTGAGTTAACTGTGGAATTTCATTTGAATTAAACTTCTTTGATTGTGATAAAGTGGTACATACATTACAACAAAAAATGCTTGAACCAAGAAATTTTAAACACTATTTTAAATTTTGTTGTGAACTTGAAGATAAGGCTGTGTAATTAAGAATTTGACTTAAAAACTATTTTTTGAAGCAAACTTCTGGCTAAACATCTTCAGTTATTCATTAGGTCGACTAAAGCCTTGAGTCAAATTTGGTGGACAGAAACTGCGTGGACATCTGTCAGGGAGATTATTTGTTTTTAAAAATCACCATCTGGTCCACTGAGGCTTTTAATGAAGTTCATTCCACTGAACGCATTCAGACCAGTTTCCAGTGTTAGGATAACTTCTCTTCTACTAATCTAAAGAGTTGCAGAGAATGGTGATGGGACACTGTACTTCCTATTCTGTCTAAGCCATTATAAACATGAAAAAAAATATATATAAAACTTTAAAATGTATAATCCTGGAAAATGTTTGGTTAATAAGATAAGAAACAGTTAACAATTTGTAAAACCTGAACAGAGAAAAAAAAGAAAAAGACTATAAAGATATTTACATAGCTACCAACAGGACACTATCATTCGTAATCAGAATTTTACATCAGAGAAAGGCTCTACTGGACGGAGTCCAACAACTAACTGCCCATTTTATCTGATATTTTACTCTGTAAGTCATTAAAACTGTAATTTTCTGATCTTTACAATTATGTCTGTTCTATTTCTAATCTGTCCTAAATTTAAACTCTTGAGCGTGCATGTGTCATCATCATTATCATCTTTTAATATCCGTTTTTCTATGCTGGCATAGGTTGGATAGTTCAACAGGAGTTGACAAACCAAAGAGTTACACCTTGGTTTCTACAGTTGGATGCCCTTCCTAACACCAACCACTTTACAGAGCAAACTGGATGCCCTTTTCATGTCACCAGCACAGCTGCTTTTTGCTTGGCACAAGTACAAGTGCTTTACATGTGTGTGTGTGTGTGTGTGTGTGTGTGTGTGTGTGTGTGCGTTGATACAGAGTTGCTTTGATTAAAATTTTCCATATTGATAGTAAGTTGCTTTGGATAAAAATTCAAAAATCTGTCCATAACCACTAAAAACATGTCAATCATATCTAAGTAATTAATAATTTGAATCTTTTAATATTCAATATATATTTATATATATCTTCAGATGCCATAAGGGATTTTCATTAGTGTTTCTTTACACATAAAAATTCAGTTACCTGTTACCTGTGAAATTAATTAATTCCATCAAATTATTTTTTCCTTTCCTTCAAGAGTTGCTAATAACTGGCACTAGGTGTTTGTTTCTCTTCTTCAAGTTTAAAGCAATGAAGAAAATTTAGCCTATGTCATTTAGCACATCATCATCTACCTGAATTATCTAATTTCATGTCATTGGCCAACATGAGTTATTTCCCTTGGCTTTCTTACACAAAATGCTATTCGGAGATATATGATTTTCCCTTAACAAAAAGAAATATTTTGAGTTAATAAGGAGCTTCTATGCAATCAGTTGACCTTCTGAAAATAGAAACTAATTATCCCTCAAATCAAAAGATGCCATCTAAATAAAGGAAGTATACACTGGATTATGCAGTCATTATATACAATGACCGGATGAAAGGAGGCTTGTTACAACAGGGAACATCTTTCTCATAGCTCTGCTGTATCAGAGTTTAATTTGGCTTAAACAACAAAATATATTAATACATTCAAATTTTGCTTCTTTTGTCTTTGTTAGGATAGTTTTCAAATTACTTGAAACTATTCTTAAGAGCACAACTTCACAGTATTTCTCCATATAGTTGAACTTTTATTTACAGAAATTTCTTTTGACTAGGCTTAAGAATATAGATGATATAACCCATAGCCAGATGTTTCATCACTGAACACATGAATTTGTTTATTATCAAAATGGCAGACTGCTGGCAGAATCATTACAGTGTCACACAAATTTTTCCAATCATTTATATTCTGAGTTCAATTCTGGCCAGGGTGAACTTTGCCTTTCATCCTTCCAAAATCAATAAAACAGAATATCAGTCAAATACTGGGTTTAAAGATATCAACTAACAACATCCCCTCAAAACCACTGGCTTTGTGCCTAAATTAGAAACTATTATCTAAATGAAAATAAAGCCAATGTAATAGCCTTCTTTCTTCCAAACAATTGGATTTTATATGAAGTGGAAAATCATTTCTTTCAGAAAAAAAAAATATAGCAGATAATAAACCAGTCTGCTATAAAGTCCAGCACCATATAATCAATACCAATATGCTATTGGTACTTATTTGCTTGGAAGCATCATTGATTCCAGCACAATGTAGAACTAAGAAGCAACTTTGTATACCCTAAAGCTTTCATCATACCTTTTTGTAAAATGTACTGCAAGTACTAGTTTTTAAAATTGTTTTTTTTTTTGGTTCTTTTTTGCTTTTTCTTTATCTACCACATGTATAAAATATTTACTATGTCCAAATTCTTCCCTGTTCCAATCTTAAACATTTCTAACCTTACAAGTTTTTACATAACAATGATTAAAAAATATTTCCTATCAGATAACTATTCGGAATTTTCCATGTAAGATTTAAGTTGGAATTTTTAATAATTATTTCACAACAGATCTGCATTCAGTTGTCTCATTATATAGGTGCAGGCATGGCTGTGTGGTAAAGAAGTCTGCTTCCCAACCACATGGTTCTAGGTTCAATCCAGAATGTGTGTGTGTGAGAGAGAGAGACCCACCACTACTTGAAAACTTAGGAGGTCAGCAATAAGTGACTGGTGGAATAAATACCAGACTTTAAAAAAAATGAAAGTACTGGAGTTGATTTGTTTTATTAGACCCTTCAAGACAGTGCCCAAGAAGGCCCACAGTCTAATAACTGAAACAAGTAAAATATTGGGTCATCTCATAAATAGTGCAGTTTTTTCAATTGCATGAACTAAAAGTTGGAGGGGGATGGGATTAACTACCTGCATCAACTTGTTATAAAAGCAGGTAGTCATTTTACCTTGTACTTATTCTTAGTGCAAGTTTTGAAGAGTGCAGTTCGATTTCAACAGTTATTTTTTCAAAGCTACGATGGAAATGGCAAGGGAGCATATTTGGCATATTTTATGAGTTCAATAACATAATGGAATGTGCGAGGAATATTAATGCAGTATATGGAGATTGGACAATAAGCGTAAGCCAGTGTCAATGGTGGTACAAGAAATTCCAAGCTAGAAACTACAGCCTAGAAGACAAGCCTCATCCTGGAAGATCTGTAGAGCTCAACAAGGACATCCTGGAAACCCTGGTGGAACAAAATTCTATTGTAACTGCTGAGGAACAAGCTGAGATTATTCAATCAGTCATTGACACCTGCATGCCATCAGTAAATTCAGCAAATTGGCTCAATGGGTCCCTCACAAACTTTCCAAGTCTAACCATGTGCAGAGAGTGAATATGTGCTCTTCTTTATTGCCATGTCTCACAAATGAACATTTTTTGGACCAAATAGCGACTGGTGACAAGAAATGGATTCTCTATGTCAGTGGACAGGGAAAGGAGAAACACCAGCACCTCAGGCTAAAAAAGGTCTTCACCCATTTAAGATGTTATCTGTTTGGTGGGATATGAAAGGTTTAGTCCACTTTAAACTTTTAAACCCAAACCACACAATAACAAAAGAGATCTACTGCAAGCAGCTTGAGTGACATAAGTCAGCATTAGAAGAAAAATGACCATCTTTGGTTTCAAGATGAAAGGTGTTCTTCCATCAAGATAATGCTCAGCCACATACAGTGAGGATGATATTCCAAAGGCTGGAGCAGTTTGAATGGGAAACAATGCTCAACCCACCATATTGGCTGGACATTGCCCCATCTGATTATCATTTATTCTGCAGTCTTCAAAATCATTTGGATGGAAAAAATATGAATTCTGTAGATGAGGTGAGAACAGCACTGGAGGAGTATTTTTCTTTACGGACAAGTGAATTTTGGAAGAGGGATTTTGTAAATCTACCAGATAGATGGAAGAACATTGTAGAAAATGAAAGAGAGTATATTGCAGATTAAAAATGAACTTTATCTTAATTTTGAATTGCATTATTTATGAGATGACCCAATAGAAATGAACTATGTAAATATTCTCTTTGACTAAAGATTGTCAAAACTTTTGGCAAGTATACTACTCTACATACTGATCTTATAATTTACAAATAATAACGCTGTAATATTTCAAATAGTTATTATTTCTAACAAAGAAAATATTGAAATCTTAAACTAAATATATAAAACAAAATCAAGATGAAATCATAAAATGAAAGAGAGTGGGAGAGAAAAATTGTCAAAAACAAAATATATACTCGGTTAATTGACACTGAAAGAAAGTAATGAGAGTACAATTTTCCTTAATATTTTTTTCCCAAAGGCAAAAAACTCATAATTTCTTAAATGCCAAAATGGGAAAACAAAAGTACAATAGAATTAAATAAATTACATTTAAAGTTAGATAATTGAATTCTATGAGTGTACATAAAACAGTAGCCAGTGTACCTATACATCAACTGAACACATGGGTTCTTGTCTCAACAGATATTAACTTTTTTCACTTGTGTTTATTTATTTATTTCAAAACTGCTGTGTGTGTGTGTATGTTGTGCACGTGTGCAATTATTCCTAATACCTTAAGGGAAAACAATAAAAACAGCATAAGCTGTGGCAAGAATGACATGTTACAAAATTAACTCGTTACTGATCATACAAGCAAAGCTGTTAAACTAAATATTTTATTTATGAGACAGTGTTTTTGTCTCTAGAAAATCGAAGATTTGCAAATGTTGGAAAGGCACGAAGCAAACATGTTTTGTGGGATGTGTATTAGTGTGCATGAATGACAAAATACAATAAACTGAGAGAAAAATTGGATATGAGAAAAATTAGATGACAAAGAAGCACGAGTTGTGACAAAGTGTTGTGTTGACAAAGTCCTAACCAATTCATGCAAGCATGAGAAAACACATGTAAAAGATTATCCTGCTAATGACAACAGAGACTGAGATGTTTAAATACCTACATTTGTGTTTCTCCTGTCTTTTCATCACTTTCTTATCTGTCACTTACTTTCTCCTTTATCAACATGTCTCTTTACTGTCACACTATCTCTCTGATCCACTTGTGCAATGAGGGATGGCACTGCATTGGATCTGCCTGTATTCAATTTTACCACCATCCCTTTTCTCTCTCTCTCTCTCTTTCTCTGCCTGTCTCTCACTCACTCACTCATCCTTCACTTACAACTTATTGATATTCAACACTCCCACTCTCAATATAATTGATACCCCTCACTCTCTCACTACTCCTTCAACTATTACTTATTACTCTTTCTTTCTCTCTCCCTTTGAAAACTCTTCTACTATCAATTTGTTTCCTTCCTATCAAGTTGCTTCCTCCCATTAATTACACCACATACGTTGTTTATATCTTGTCTCCTTAACAACAATTGGCATATAGCTGTCTACCACTCTCCCTGTCTCTTCCACTATTCCTTCCTTATTCACCCTTTTGCCTTTGTCCTCTTCACATTATCTGCTTTAGACAAAACAAACCTCTCAAATTTGTGCCAAGTACAACAAAACAACTTTCCAGAGCTAGTGAACAAATGAATGAAAACATATGGAGTAAAGAAGACTCCTTAGCCACAAGCCAGAGACAAGACAACCTCTCTTATGCTGGTGCCATGATAAAATACACCTAGTACACTCTGAGAAATGATTGTGGAACAGATGATGGCAATGTAGTATAGAGACGCCTCTTTAGTCTTGCCAGGGCAAAACAACTATTCTAGTGCTGATATCAAAAAAGTGTGTAATGCAGTCATTACACACTCTGTAAAATAGTTGAAAATAGGAAATGGCAGTGCATCAGTATGGCCGCAGCTATGAGCTGGAACTAAGGGGAAAAAATAGGAAGAGGTGACAATCATAGAATTTATCTTGAAAACAGTACATAAACCTAGTTGCATGATTTGCAGTACCACACACAAAAAATACTAATACAGTGGATACTGTGAAATTGTTTCATCACTTTGTTACTGCTACTTTACAATTTCCTTTCTTACAAAGAAAGAAAGAAAAAGAAAAAAAGGAGATATAGAGACAAAGTAAAGAAGGAGGACAATACAACAGAAAACTAAGTAGTAGACCAGTTATTTTACCAAATAATTAATTAACATTATCAATATTTATAACAAAACATAAGGTGGTGGGCAAGCAGAATCATTAGCATGCCAGGCAAAATGCTTAGCAGCATTTCATCCGTCTTTATATTTTGAGTTCAAGATCCACCAGGGTCAACTTTCATCTTTTCAGGGTCAATAAAGCAAGTACCAGTTGAATATTGAGGTCACTGTAAGTGACTTAACTCCTATCCTGAATTTACTGGCCTGGTGCCTAAATTTAAAATCAATATTTATAATTAAACATTAAGGCAAGTGAGCTAGCAGAATTATTAGCACATCATGCAAAATGCTTAGCTGTCTTTCTTCAGGCTCTTTATATTCCAAGTCCAAATCCCAGCTGAGTCAAACTTTGCTTTCATCCTTATAGGGTCAGTAAGATGAAGTACCAGTTGAGCATCTGGATCAATGAAATGGCTCACCCCTCCCACTAAAAGTGTTGGCCTCATGCCAAAAATTGAAACACTATTTATAATTAGACATTCAAAAGTTGATGCATGAATATAAATAAAAATGAGTCAAAACTAAATTACTGTCATCCAAAATGACATTCCCCCCTTAAAAGAAATTGTAATTCAATATTTAAATCCAGAACATCTAATTTTAGAGTATTACTTCCTTTAATCACACTCTGCTCTCTTACAAAAGTAAACATGAGCCTGAAAAATTACGGGATTGGCATGGCTCTATTTTCTTTTCTTTTTCTTTTTTTTTGCAAGGAGCCTCCACATGACCATCAACCTGCTAGAAATATTAACTAAATTTCTTTCAAATAACACCCTATCATCTTAAATATATGATAAATGGGACATTGTTTGATCAGGGCTGACCTGAAGCTAAACAACAATATGAATGAGAAATAGAAAGTTAATGACATCAACTGTTTCATAACTATTGTATTAACCAAACTTATTTATTCTATATATATCTTTTATCTTCATTTGTTTCAATCATTAGACTGTAGCCATGCTGGGACACTACCTTGAAGAATTTATATTTCGATGAATCAACCCAAATACTTATTGCATAAGTTTCTTTTGCTGAAAGGCTAAGTTATAGGGACATAGACAAACCAACACATTTCTCAAGTGGTGGTGAGGAACAAACACAAACACACATCGGGCTTCTTTCAGATTTTGTCACAAGGAAATCCACTCACAAGGTTTTGGTCAGCCCAAGGCTATAATAGAAGACACTTGCCCAAGGTGCCACAATGTGGGACTGAATCCAGAACCATGAGGTTAGGAAGCAGATTTCTTGCCACACAGCCATACCTGCATCCATATAATTATAATCTTAAATTAAAATAATTTTAAATCAATAGGGCAAGTAAAACATTTTTCTAAAAGAAAAAAATAAGAAAACTGAAGTTCTGGCCAATAGACCAAAACAATAATTGCACATTGCAAAATGATTATAAAATGCATGGTGTTGGGTCAAGTCACTTGTGAATTTCAAGAACTTCAGACTGAATATTTACAAAGAGAACACTTGGTACAAATTACAATTATGAATCTAGTTTTTAATCTTTATTTAGGAATAGTCTCACACTGGCTCTTAAAATGCTGAGAGGATACTACGGTAATACGAACCAAAAAGAAAAAAAAAATTGGCAGTGGATTTAGATTGGCAATCGAATTATTAAATTATTTCTACTAGTTGTTTAGCTCTACACGAAACATTTTTTTTTAATAATAGACTCAGTTATCGATTTACCTATGCTTTCAAACACCCGACTAATAATAATAATAAAAAGTAAATGAAAACACTAACAACTAAACCAACGGTTATTGCCCTACAAAATTAAATCGGTGTCAGTAATGTTTATATCACATAACGTGTAGAGAAAAGTAAGGTTGTAAAGCATGAGTCACAGCAGTATAAGGGACGTAACTATGGCTTCTTTTATTCATATTGCCTCCCATATGTACTATCAAGACACACAAAAAAGAAAAAGTAATTTGATTGCTTATTTTTAATTTTAAAAAATTCTGATCCTTTAAAAAATCTTAAGATTCGGGTATAAGTAATGAAATAAAGTATTGCTCAATACGTAAAAATGTTACATTTACACTAAATATGAATAATTTAACTTTTTTGTTTTGCTGTTTGGATATATGATAACTCATCATTTTTACTAATAATATTTATCAAGTCTTTTTTATCTTTCTCTCCCCAAATAGAACATCGAAAGACGTGATCAGATGAACTGGGAACTATATATACATTAGTTCCTGCCTTCATTCCATCGGTCCTCCTATTTTCCGAAGCTGACGATCAAGTAAGAAATTGTTTACATCATACAGTCATGTAATCGCTTGACTTGCTAGAAATAGCAGCCAAATCTCTCTCAAATCATACCCTGTTGTCTTAAAAAATTTTTCAATTAAGTATAATTTAGATTATTTAAACTTAGAGATATTACGCCTAAAATACAAAAATATAAATAAATGAATAAAAATTAGTTGATCATAGCTGGAATTCTTTTTGATCACAAGTCTGCTCGATCAGAGCCAGCCTGAGGTATTAAATATAAACAACAATGAAGTTTTGGAATATCTGATTGTAGGTTTTGCTGTTAGTCCAAGAGTCTAGCATAGTATTGGGGGTAACCCAGGGTTTATGAGTAAAACTGAGTATACGAAATAAATAATACGGAAGCCTGTCGAATGAACTGTACCTTTTCTTGGGTGATAAATTTAATATACTGTCCGATGCCGAATCCACTTTGTTGCAAGCATTCGAACCAAGTCTGCAGTTGGAGTATAACTCGAGTTTGCTGCATTGCTTCCTACTGCAGCAACCTATGACTTGGCAAGCCAACGATCGACCTGCTAGAAATAGCAACTAAATCTCTCCAAAATCACACCCTGCAGTTACGAAAAAGAAAGGAGAGGAACTAATAGAGTCCTAAATAGATAATTTCTGAATGAAAGACAAGATAGTCACACTGGAATCCCTTTAATTAGATGTTTTCTCGATCGGGGTTTAACCTGGGGCTAAACAACGAAATCCATGAGTCATGATTTCTTCCTCCCTTTCCATCACTATTTCTCGGAGGTCCTGCAAAAAGGTCATGGGCACTGTTCTTCTTTCCCTGTCAAAGCCTTAAGAAAAACATTGTTTGTCTGTGTGTTTGAGTGTCTTGAGTTCTGTGTGTATGTGTGTCTGTGCGTGCGCGTATGTGTAGGTGCGTGCGTGCATAAGAGCATTAATGTCTATCTTTCCAACAGCACCGGTTATATTTATGTTTACTTTTGTTTAACTTTTAAAAAATGTAACACAAAGTAAAAGAAAAAAAGCAAATTAGTTGTTGTTCAACCACAAGTTAAACCTGACTGTGCTGGCCTATGACTAAAGGTGTTCCAGTCGTGATCATCCCCTACTGTGGTTGTATCTGGAACCACATTATCCTACGAGTCCCAGATCTTTTTAAATTTCTTCCAACTGTTGGCAAGTAAAACTACATCAAAAGTAATTTTTTTTCTTTTGGGGTTAAAATACGAGGTAGTAAGAAGAAATTTTAAAATATCCCGAGTCCCTCTCTTATCAAGATGACATGGTGTAATCTGAGGAAGATTTTAAGTGCTATTTCTAATAAATCGAACGACTGTGTAGAAGCCTCCTCGTTGGCTTGGACAAGTTAGTAGTAAATGTATTGCGTGAGTAGCTAGGAAAATAGAGGTTTGCGTTAGAAGATCGATTATTATCAATATTTATTGTTAACTATGTTCACTGCTATCAGAATTGCTCAATAATAATTGTAGTTTAGCACTAGTTCCTCCTTGATCGAATAAATCTATGATCAAAACCATTCCAAGGGTGACCAAAGTGTCTTTCTGCAGACGTAGTGTTTTAAGGAATACATAATCTAATTTTATTAAAAGACAGTGGGTTAATTTGGTTACTATTTTTTTGGTAGATCGGGTAACCACAAAGATTTTCTCCTGTTGAATCGTCGATAAGAACTCGTGGGTATTGGTAGCGTCCAGTGTACCAAAATGTCAGAGTCGAATCTAGACAACAACGAGGTTAAAGGCTTCTTAATCCTGATATGTAATTAATTTGATGGTTTGTTGTTTTGTGTGTTTTCATTGTTTGTTGTTTTGGGTTTTTTTTTATTTATTTATTTTTTTACTTATTTCATTCCATCATGTCTGAATATTATGTGTTTGATATTAAAAATAAAAGAAAACCCTCACAAAAATGACATATGTATGAAAGGCTTTGATTTTAATTTTTATGCCAGTGCACTCGCGATTAAACAATTCTATTATGAACCTTAACAAAATAAAGCAAATGCACAGTACCCTAATACATCTAAACTGTGACCATTATGAACATAATCAAGGCATTATTCTTCTTTGTGGGTGATAGGCCTAATACACTAGTCTGTTCAACAATATCTGGCCCTTGGTTTTTTCATAAGAGATCACTCTGTTGCAAGCAATACAAGTCATTTTTTTATCCCGTCTCCATTGATCTTTATCCAGCAAATGTTTACACAAGTCATTGCCACAATTAGACCAAACTTGGGGGACCTGCAAAAGGCATGGGTAATATCCCTCTTCCACTAACTTACATAAAAAGTAGCTCAGATTTTCTCACGATACAACAAAAATCTCTTCTCTACACCAATATCATAGATCTGGATCCAATCTTCATTCTACCAATCACTAATATGCAAACTAAACTTCTTAATCTTCACAAATACACTGTCTTAAAGTATCTCATTTATTCTTGCAACTATTTGAGGACTATCTCTTATCCTAGCTTGGGACAACAATTTCATATTACCTTAGTCGTCACCTTTACAGATTTCAATGCATACAACTCAACTTGATTCCTTGCATCACTTCAGTAAATGCCAAATAATTTCCTATTCTGACCTGTCATTTATAAAAGTTAGTATCCTTCTCTACTTGTACCACTCACCGACACATTAACTTTCAAAACACATCTATTGTTCAGTTGAACCAATGAGGAAATCTCTAAAATAGTCACAACATGCTCAAAATAGCTGCCAAATTCTCTCAACTCACAACCAAATCATGTGATTTAAGTGAATCCTTTAAAAAAATTAAAGGCACACAAGTCTATTCAACTATAGCTGATCTGGGACTAAATAATAACAACCAAATTATCCTACCATCTCCATCTGTCAACATAGAAATATCTGACCACAGCTTAAAGAAGAAAACTTATCTCAACACTTCCTTCTACACAAGCTGCCGCCACCCAAATTTCTGGTACTTTAAGTTTGTGAACTCAGCACACCACTAATTCTACTGATTAATTTTACACTTCCCCGTATGACCCATCTAAAACTACTAAGCTGGTGACCGATACCATCCTTCTAAGAATTTCTCTGTTCATTTCTTTACATGACCCTAAAATCTTTTCTTGCAGATGTTTAGGCTGGCCAATAGTAACAACAATTGCTCACCAGTCTGAGAAGGCCTGCAAAATTGCCCCTCCTATTCTGACTAGCTTACAAAGACAAGTGGCTCTAATGCATTTACATTACAGAATAACAAAAAAGATCTAAGTATTTCAGTATGTCTTTTTTATAGGACCAGATCTACAAGGAACTTGCTCTCCTACACTACTCCATCACTGATGTCTCATTCTGAAGAACTTCAATGAAAGCAACGTTGTTGTCCTTGACTCAGCAAGGCAAGCTGGCAGAAACGTCAGCATGCCAGGAGAAATGCTTAGTGGTATTTTGTTTTTCAGTCGATAAATTAAGTACCAGTTGCATACTGAGGTCAATCTAATAAACTGGCCCCCTCCCCAAAAATTTTGGGCTTTGTGTCTAGAGCAGAAAAGAATATCTGAACAAACCAAAAAGAGATTCTACATGCTTAAAATAGCAGCCAAACTAGCCCTCAAATAGCACCTTACTATCTTTAAAAAGAGAAAGATACAGAGATAATGTGGTTCTAGATGGTCATAGCTTGAATGCCTATTTCTTTACTACCTACAAGGGGCTAAACACAGAGGACAAACAAGGACAGACAAATGGATTAAGTCAATTATATCGCCCCCAGTGCGTAACTGGTACTTATTTAATCGACCCTGAAAGGATGAAAGGCAAAGTTGACCTCAGCGTAATTTGAACTCAGAACGGAACGGCAGATGAAACACCGCTAAGTAGTTCGCCCGGCGTGCTAACGTTTCTGCCAGCTTGCCACCTTTGAATGCCTTTGAGCATAAACCTACCCAGTCAGGGCTGACCTGGAGACTAAACAACAACAACCAGCCTCCTTGCTAAGTTCTCTGCCTATATGCAGATAATACTACCCTTCAATCCTGTTTAATCTTCTACATACAGGAGTCCTCAAGCAGCCAATCATGCGATACTATTATAAACAAGGGCCATAGGAGTATCCTCCTAATTTATCAATTGCTCTAATTTTACAATTTTTTACAGCTAACTTCTAAAAAGTAACAAAATGTTTAAGTTCTACAATGTGTACTATATAATCAAACATGCACTGTGTCATGACAAAAGTACTAACCATTAGCAAGTCGGTCCACTATATTGTAAGAATATATAAGAATATAATATCAGTGATGCAGTTCAGTTTCGTAAACAGCAAGAAATTGAACATCATAATGATTTTTAAATTGAGGTTGGCTACATCAGTACTTCCCGCATAATATGAATTGTTCCTGAGTAAGCAAATAATTTTATATTGTATATCTTAGAGACCCTTGGGTACCTTCCAAGTTAACTTGTTAGTTGAGATTTTCAAAATTTCATAAGTGAAATTATTTGGGCTAATACTACACTCATCAATGTCTTGTGGTATTGCGCTGCATCACTTTATGTTCTCAGATTAAATTTAGCTGAAAATATCTTTTGTTTTCCCAGGGCTGATAAAATAAGTACCAATAGGGTACTGTTAATTCAATAAACTTTATGCTTTTCCTATAAATTTGTGGCTAAATGTCAACGTTAGAAATCAATACATAATGTTATAAATCTTTACGCTTACTCAGTTTTTTTTCAGGTTATGTCAGTTTTTATAATGAGAAAAGAAAATAATCATTTATTAGGTAGATGATTTTGTTCATTGTCTTTCAAGACAATTCAAAGGTAGTTGGCAGATCAAACACTATTATCAACTGTAATCTTTTCCCAACAAAGTTGACTTTGTTTCATGTGAAAGGAAGGGAGCCTCATAATAAAACATAACTGAATTCAACCTGCTATACAGTTTTCAATAGTTTGTGGTTTTATTGTGCTCTATTTAGGAGGGAAAATGTCTGTAGCTAATAAAAAAAAACTTTTCTGATAGAACAGTTTAGTTATTACTGAAAACAAGTTTCAAGAGACATGATGATTTGAGAATGATACAACTTGGCAGGAATGAACGTTTAGAGACATGAGATAAACAAGAAAAGAATACAATTATTAAAATTTAGATGACGGGGGCAAGAAAAACAATAACAGGTATAGTTGTTAAATGCCCACACTTATCTGTGTTTTAATATACCTACGATACAGAGATAGCCATCAAACTCTTAAGAGTAATCAATAGTTAAGCACTTGTAAGGTATTCCTAAGAGCAATTTGTAGATAAGGTGTCTGGCATAGCAGTTGCAAATGATTCTTGTTAATGGAAAAAACAGAAGTTACAATAACGATTTTTTTATTTTTTCATCAGTTTCAATCTTTGGCCTGTGGCCATTCTGGGGCACTACCTCCATAGACGATTATATAGCTCCAGTATGTTGTTTGGTATTTATTTTAGCAATATTGTTAATAATGAAAAGATGGCCTTGGATAAAAGGAGACATGTTTTTGTTTGACACACTGATTTTGTTCATTCCATGCCAACACACACACACACACACATTGTTACAGTTTATAAACAAAAGACAAAAATAAGATAGTGGTGTATCTCAGGCAACATAGTTGTGGTCTAGTACAGAGAGATAACAGGATAACCTTTCACACTACCTCAGTTTCTCTTCATCTTTTCATTTTTTCATTATTTCATTTTGTCATTTTTCTACATTTTCCATCATTTTTTCATTTTTCAATCGTCATCTTTCATTCTTTGCTTTTGGTTTCCCAATTCCTAATTGTTAACTTCTTAATTATCACTTCCTTCTATCTGTTCATTCCTCTTAACTTAGCTTAACTTCACTGAGCATAGCACCCCCTCTTACCATTGTACAAACTGTGTCATCTCTCTGTACTAAAAGACAAAGATAATATTCAATACATAGTGTTTGTTCATATGTTTAACATGAGCACCTGGTCTCTACACAAATTTCACACCACAGCTACCAAATTTACTTCATAAGGCTTCAGTCAACCCAACTATGGCAGAAGACACTTGTCCAAGGTGCTATGCAGTGAGAGTGAACCCAGAACCATGTGATTGCAAAGTGACTTTTTAACAACACAACCATATTTCCATTATATAGTATTTCCAATGGGAAAACAGACAAAATTAGAGAGAAGGCTGTATTCCTATAAGTAGATATAGACAGGCAAGCAGATCTCTAATAATTTCAAATCTAGGCAGCATTTTGGGGGGAAGGAGATAAGTCAATTACATCAACCCCAGTGTTCAACTGGTACTTATTTTATCAACCCTGAAAGGATAGGATGAAAGGCAAAGTTGACTTCAGTAAAATTTGAACTCAGAATGTGAAAACATTATGCAATGTAGAAGTTCCTGGAAACAGGATTGGAAAGGACAACAGTAACACAAGCAGAAATGGAGCAGCTAGTAAGTGATAATATACCAACAATTTTAGAGAATTCTTATGCTAGTCTTGAACAAGACTTCCTGAACAATTTTGCTTTCACAAAAAAGTTGCAACATTTCACAGAAGATTGTTAAACATTCCTACTTATTAAATTAACACTATTAATCATTCAAAACAAGATATTCCAGATAACCAAGATACTATTCATTAATAAATTCAACTATAACCTGAGTGATATTTGAAATAGGATTAAATAGTAGTTTGAAAATTCAGATATATTTTACTGCAGACATGCCACGAAAGTTCATATTCCCATATTCCAAGATGAGAATTAATTTAGGGACACTATGTGAATGTAGGTTTGATATCAAATCATTACATAATCAAAACGTTTGCAAAAAAGCTTAAGATAAGAATGAGGTAACTCATAGCAATTTTAGTTTAAAATGGTCATGATGTAAGAAAGCAAGAAGATTTACAAAAGTCAGAGGAAATACACTAACAAGAGACCAGAAAATAAAACTGCCCTTTTTGCTGTGGTTCAAGTCAGCTGTGCTCTAGAACACAAAGAGAACAGAGAGAACCAACTGAACATTATGGAACAAGAGCTTACATTACCAAATACATAAATGAGAAAAAAACATCATCATTTATTGAGTATTCAAACCAAGATCAATATTTTTCTCTTATGTTTTTGATCTAAAGGAAAGATTTATGCCCATGATCTTCACAAACTCTCCAAGACTATTAAGATCAATATAGTAGTTAGAAATACATGGGCAGGGAGTGTATTCCAGAGGAAAAATGTTCAGGGGAGGAAAGACTGGGTAAAAAAGTTAGTGCAATATCTGGAAGTTGGACACAATATAGGTGACAAAAGAGATGAATAAGTAGATCTAGTCTAGACAGAGGTGGCACAAGACCAGCCAGCTCTGAGATAAAAGAGGCAAAATGAGCAGATAGCACATCCGCAAGCCAGAGTTGTAATGCACTGGCAAGCAACTTCATGCCAATTAGCAAGACAGCTTTTACTGAATGCAGTTTAGGATGATTGTATGTGCAGTCAAAGTATTTCACTGTGTGGTACATTTGAGATTTGGATTTGAGTTTTGTATAACTGAAGATGAGGAATTCATTGAGAAAGGATTTGGTTGCTACATTAGCACATCAAGTCAATATGCATGTGTCTACAGGCATTTGAGTGAGGAGGAAGAATAATTAACTGTATTTATTCTATATGAAAGCATTTACATGGCTTTACATACTATACAGCATGAAAGTTAAGCCTCCTCACAACTATATGATTATACTCTTAACATCTCTTTACCTTTACTATTATATAGTAATTTTATGCCAATCTTAGAAGATATTTCTGGGGTCAATAAAATAAACTAACAGCTAAGTACTGAGGTTAATTTAGTTAAGATTAATCCTTTCCCTTTCAAAAATAGCAACTCTGTGCATATGTTAAATTGTTGTTGTTGTTATTATTATTGAGTGAGAGAGCAACGCATGCCATCAAAGTGACACTGGGGTAAAATATACGAAGCCCAGTATACTCATCATAACTACCCATCTGATAAGGGTACACCAGGCACATGCATCACAACCATATGTGAGAAACATGGTGATCTCATATCAAGATAAACAGCACATGACCTTGCAGGTGGGGCCCAGTTAGAATTTTCTCTAGGTTAAGTAGCCCATTCCGCTCAAAAGGTTACTGAATAAGGGTTAAGGATGTTGAACGACACACCCATGTTTCCAAAGTGAATCATCATATTAGTAATATATTCAATGTATGGATCTATTCAGTCAATCATAACCCATTTCTATAAATTTATAATCTTGAATTAATGTGAGAATTATTATATACAAAGCAGTATATACATAGCTTAGAATCAATGAGGGGCAAAGCACATTAGATAATGTCGTATTGGATAAAAGGTAGAATAAAGCAAGATGGTTACAATTGAAACATCTTTGATCATAAGTCTACCAAATTAAGATTGGCCTAGAACTAAATAATGAGACAAATGTACGTAAAGCAAAATATCCTACAGTAAACCTAAATGTATTTCACTTGTTAAAGTCCTCTTTTTATTATTATTTGTCCTTTGTCTGTTTGCAAGAACTTCACTGAAAGTTTATGTTTTCATATATACATTAATCCATTTGTTTATATTCCCACTCCACTTTTAAGGTTATTGAGCTCTTCAAGTCACTTATTTGACCTCATACTTCATGAACTCAATAACCACAGTAAAGAGTGAGTAAATTTATCTATTGTTACAGCTTAATACAATAACTGCTTAAATGCTACTTTAGTAAAATAACATTAATATAAATCACAATAAAAGTAGGCAATAAAGGCAGAGTTAAAAAAGGCTTTTCTGTTTGTTACTAGCCATCTGCTATAACAGTATAACTGGCAATAAACAATTATTTTATTGTAAATGTACTAAATAATTTATTAGTATGCAGTGTTATTACTTCAGTCAACATACAGAGTTACACAGAATAAAAACAAGAACTTGTGGTGGGGGAATGTGTGATTATACATTACAAGTTACTAGTAAATCTAAAAACAATGATGTTAGAGAATCAAATAGGTTCAACATGTTCATTATAGATTTCATTAATTCACCCATTCTTGCACAAGATAGTTTCAACAATGTAAATTTTGAAACTGCATATCAGTTTTCAGCTAAATAATTACGCCACCAACTGTTTCTGCATTCATCTTACCATTTCTGGCACGGCAGGTAGCCCAGTAATTCAAACTGTTAACCAAATGTCCAGTATATTATTACCAATGTTATACAGGTAATACATTGATAATAGAATGTTTGGATGGGTTGGACAGAATTTGTTGAGGTAGATTTTCTGTAACTGGGTGCCCTTCCTGTTACCAACCTTAAGTTGTTTCCAAGTAAGGTAATATTTCCCATGACCAGATATGCTTTCAAAGAAGATTGAAAATAAAGGATATGACTTGCATGATGGTGACATTCATTTTACAACTATCACATAAAGTCTAGACAAGGACACACACACACACATAATCAAACTCGCTACCTCATGGTTGTGAGCCTGACACTCTAACCACTGAACCATGCACCTTCACATGTATGTATGTGTGTGTGTATGTGTCAATAAATAAAACAAAGATATTTTATTCCATATGAGTAGAAATATAGAAGAAAGAAGCTGAAAATGCACTGAGATGTATAAATTTATAATCTTGAATTAATGTGAGATAGAAAGACATGGAGCTATGTTGCAACTGTCTGGCAACATAGCTACATGTCTTTCTCCATGTCTGTCAGAGTGATTCAGCTCTCAGTATAATTTAATAGTAGCTGAATCAGTCTGATGAGTTATATTAAATTATAATATAATCACATTTCAATTAAAAAGAAAATCAAAGATGAATAATAAGAAATTTTATCCACATTTTGGAACTGTATGTGTTTGGCAAGTGACTTGCTTTAAGAAAATGCATTGAAACTTAAGCAATTATACTGTGTTATAGCTATTTTAACCATTTAAGTACACATAGACAGTTATATTTACTTTTTACTTATTTACTGAGATATCAAGATGTTCGTCACATCTCTGTAAACTTGTCACTGATATAATTTCACTGCAACAACAGGGGAATTGTGTTAGGGACAGGATCTCAGAAAAATGAAAACCAAGACAGCTCAAGAAATAAATGAAAGGCAAATAAACTTATATATTCTTAAATGGCTAAAATGGCACTTGCATTCTACCTACATCTTGATGTATACTTATTGCACTCCAGTCAAACAGAAATTCTAAACCTAAATTTAGTTCGAAAGAAATATCTATTCTGTAGAAAACAAGTGTACGTCAACCAATTTCATATAAAGCATTATGAACTGATATTGACTTTATAAATACACTTCAAAATTTGATTATTTTCTTTGTTTAATTATCTTTCCAAGCTATCTTCGTGTATATTACAACAGCTCTAATTGATAATCAATACACTAAATCCTTGAATGACACTGTAATAAATTAGTTTTACCACAATGAAAGAGAACTGTTACATACCCTAAAGAATTAAAGTAGCATATAACAGTAAATGGAGATCAATATTATTATAATCATATAAAATCCTATCAACATTATTTAATTGCAAAGATGTTAGGCCCTATAGTATTAAGAGTAACTAATACAATTCCACTAATCTATGTCTGTTAATAGTGTTAAAAGAACTTAAAAACCTGAAAGTATACATATTATATCAATGATAAATTCTATAATAGACATTTGAAAATTAGAATAAAATAGTACATTTAGAAATTTTTCAATATCCTATTTTAAAAGCATTCATGTAGTTTTAAAGAGTAGTTCCAATTTCATGTCTCAAAATTCTCTCTGGTATTAATATTCTTTTCTACTCAATGCACGAGGCCCGGAATTTTCGGGTAGGGGGCCAGTTGATTAGATCGACCCCAGTACACAACTGAACTTAATTTATTGACCCCGAAAGGATGAAAGGCAAAGCTGACCTCGGCAGAATTTGAACTCAGAGCATAAAGACAGACGAAATACCGCTGAGCATTTCGCTCGGCATGCTAACGTTTCTGCCAGCTCGCTGCCTTAAAATGTAAGCATCTGTAAATTGTTTTCTGGTGCCATGAGAAATGTTTTTATATTCTTTTCTACTCTAGGTACGAGGCCCGAAATTTTGGGGGAGTGGGGCCAGTTGATTAGATTGACCCCAGTATGCAACTGGTACTTAATTTATTGACCCCCGAAAGGATGAAAGGCAATGTCAACCTCGGCAGAATTTGAACTTAGAACGTAAAGACAGATGAAATACCACTAAGCATTTTGCCCAGCGTGCTAACGTTTCTGCCAGCTCACCACCTTCTCTCTGGTATTAATATTAGTTATATCAATATTATGGTTAACTTTTGGCTTCCCTATGTGATCTAGTGGTTAGGATTCCTGGCTCTCACCAAAGCAGCCCTGGTTTGATTCCTGGCATGGGAATGCATGTTTTCTTTTTAAGGTGGTGAGCTGGCAGAATTGTTAGCACACCAAGCAATATACTTAGCAGTACTCTGTCCGTCAATATATTCTGAGTTCAAATTCCGCCAAGGTTGACACTGCTTTTCATCCTTTCGGAGTTGATAAAATAAATACCAGCTGAGCACCGGGGAGGATGTAATCGACCTACCCCTTCCCCCAAAACCCTGTGCCAAAATTTGAAACCAATATTATATTCAAGCTTTATACAAGATCTTGACTTTTTCCAAGAGATGTAACTAATTAATTGTTTGTATGGAAATAATTTTCTTTTCACTTTATTAGCTTACATAAAAATATTTGTATCACTTTTTTTATTTTTACTTTAAATTGCATCTTACAAGCAAATATATAATAATATCAAACTTACCTTTCTGACACACTGGCAAGCTTGGTTAATTTTTTCTTCCGTACAGACTTCCTGAGCTTTAAATTTTCTTTAGGATGTAAATTCCTTACAGACTGCGATGGCAAATCTGTTTCTTCATCTGCTAAATAAGCAGCATTCTTTAAAAGAAGCTCATCCAAGTTACTTTCATACTTAGGAGAGAAAAGAAGTTCCTCAATTTTCTTCACAGGGGCAGATCCAAAAGATTGAGCCCGTTCCAAGTTAGTATTTTTTCGATTAGTTTCTTGACAAACCTCTAAAGGCATCTTAACTTGACTTTCACTCTTTGTTCTTTCAAGAGGCTTCTGTGCCTTATTTTCTTCTCTTTTCTGTCTAATTGCATGAGCTTTTATTTCAGCAGCTTTAATCTTGTCTAAGACTGAAAATTTCTTTTCCTTCTCAGCTTTTTTAATCATGTATTCAAACTTTCTACGCTCTAACCAGTCGATATCTTTCTTATATTCATTCTCAATTTTTTTATTCTCACTTTTTTCATTCAGATCCTGCAACAATTGTTTTCTATATGAAACAGCACTTTCAGGTAGTTGTTTTGATTTTACGAAAGATGTTGAGGATCTAGGGTTCTCATTTAAGTCAGCTGTCATCTGAGAGTATAATTGTATGTCTGTTTCACTGTCGATGTTATAATTCCTAAAATTATCTGATTCAGATATGGAGTAGTCAAAAATATTATCAGAAAATCCAGCCTCAGAACCTGATGTTAAATATCCATCACTTTTACTTTGAAACCTACACTTTTCTTGTTGTCTACCAATGATATTTGGCTTTTCCTGTACATTTTGTTTTCTTAAAGGAGTATATAAATCTTTATTATAACCTTTATCTATGAACCTGTCATTTGATAATGATAAAGAACTTTTCTCATTTTCTATCCCAGTTTTAGCACCAATGGATTCTGATGGCTGGTTGGAAAGATTTTTGTTACAGGGGATTTCAGAAGAGATATTAGTAACATTTGAAGCAAAGTCTGTTCCTACTTCATTGCTTCTTAACTGAGCTAGCTGACTTCTGTCATCATATGACAGACTCACTGCTCTCTCAGCTTCTAAAGATGGTTGAGTATCATCAGCAATAGAAGGAGGAATATTCCTAGAGTCTATACTTGTGGATGTATCCAATTTATTACTAAGAATTCTACCTTTTGTAGTTTGACCAATAAGATCAGCAGATAAATGTTGACTATTTCGTAGCATTCTTTCTTGCCGTTTTTTGGACCGTTCAGACACATTTCTGGATTTTTGTTGCAATCTATTCAGCTTTAAATCTGAACTCTCAGGCTCAATGCCTTCTGTTCTTAAATTCAAGTTGCCTTTTTCAGTAAGAGATGAGATTGGAAACTGTGTTTCACTTTCTTTTGCTATTTCTGGATAAAGATTCTGTTTCAAATTCAACTTTTTATCTTCATCTTCTTCCTTTTTGTCACCACCGTTAGCATCTAGTCTGGCCTTAATTATTGAAGCCAGTTCATTTCGTCTGATTTGTTTATAACGAGCAATACGTTCAGCTCTACTTTCATTTGTTTCCTTACCACTCTGTTCCATGTTAGCTTTGTTTGTATCCGAACCTCTAGAAAAAGTAAAGCTCTGTGATGAAAGTTTATGTGATTCAGCTTTATGTGAACTTGAAGGAGAATTAGGAGTTGGTATACGGGATCTGCATGAATTATATTTTACATCTGAACGGTCAAATGACTGATCTGCAAAACCTTCAGCTACTCTACCAGAAGTAACAGGTTTTCTTAGTGACTTGAGATCGTTGTTATTTTTATTTACATTTAATCCTGCTGGAGAAACAGAACTTTCAATATTGGCCATTTGCAAGTCATGATCTCCAGATAATCTTTCTTTTGCAACAATTCTGGGTGTTTTTTGATTAGTGTTACTAGATTCAGAAGACTTTGTGGGACTTCTTTTATGAGGCATATTACTGTGTAATGAAGATTTGCTTATTCCATAATCACTATTCCTTTCAGAATCATGACTTTTACGAACAGATGCTCTCAAAGGAATATTACGGGAGGAACTAGCATCAGCCTGTTGAATGGACTTGTGTAGTTTATCAGAACATCTGTCAGTTCTTAAATCTCGAATATTATCTTCTTTAGTACAGCTTTCTGTCATACCTTTATGCTTAAATGAAGGCACATTTGACATTTTACCATGTGTTAGGTATGAGCTTCTTTGATGGTAATTTTCACCCAAAGCTGTTTTGTCTAGTGAAGTCTTATCTGAAGTAGTAAAACTATGAGATGGTGGCCAGCCGAAGCTACTGTGATTTACTTCCCTACCACTTGAAGGAATACAGCTTGGTTTAGGAGATTTCAAGAGGGATTCAGCTTCTGTCTCTGTGGTCTCATTTTTCCTACTGGACAACCATCTTCCAGCACTGAAACTAGAAAAGAAAAACAAAATGATAATTCTGAAAACAAAATTTATGTGATGTATTCTTTTACAATAACAAAAAAATATTGAGATTAAAATGTGAATTTTTTGAGATTTTCTAAAAAAAAAAAAAAAAGTACCACAAGAAACCATGCAGAAAAATAAGCTTCACTAACAACCTGTATACAAAGCAATAATCAACAGTTATGTACTGAAACAAATTTAAATGATTATGTGATTGATGTGAAAAAATATATTCAGATATGGATCAATGGTGAAAGTGATGAACACAAAGTTTATTTAGCAGTAATAAAACTCTTTGGATGTATTACAGTGTATCCCTGGAAGTGAAACTTTAATATATTTGCTAAGAGAGAAAGTAATTATTCACCTATTCGCTGTTGTAAATTGTTAGAAAAAGTTTATAGTTATAAAACATTTCATCAACAGATACAAGCAGATAAATCCAATCATTGCATATGTGGGTTAGTAGATCTTTTTAATAAAGTCAACAGTGATGCTGCACTGCCACTACTGACACTGCTGTTACTGATGATAATAATGATGATGAGACTTAACAACATGATGCTGTTGTTGCTACGGCAATGGACACTATGGATGTAAGTCAGTGTTGTCAAGACACCTATTTGTCTTTCCTTAATCTAACAGGTGATTGTTAAAGCACATGACACCAGGAAGGACACATCAGTTTAATAATTACCTGTTACAAAATTAAACATAGTTATATGGATGCCAACTTTCAAAACACAAATAGAACTGTACCTTAAATCCTTTTAGGATATTACTCAATATAATTTACAATATGTGTGTGTGTGTATGTATGAGCTTGTGTGTGCATGTGTTCACAAACACACACACATACACATATATATATATAGCTAAGAGGAAACTTCTGTAACTAGCATTAATTGATCTGGACAAGGAACCTCAATCTAAAGTTGAGTTGTCTTTAAGGAAATTAGGTGTAGATGCTTGGCTTGTAAGGGCAGTACAAGTCATGTACAGAGATACCGTAACCAAAATGAAGGTTAGCAATATGTCAGTGAGGAATTTAGCATGCAGGTAGGTGTACATTAAGGGTTGATTCTCAGCCCTCTTCAAAATATGACAGACTGTCTACAGCAACTTGTGTATGCTAATGATCTATCCATTATAGTGAAGGCCGTAGAAGATTTAGGGGATAAATTCCAAGTATAGAAACAAAACATAGAACTGAGAGGCTTTCAGAGTAAACTTAGAAAAGACAAAAATTATAGTAAATGAGAAAGAAGATTCTGCTACATTCGAGAAAATGGTTGTGCTAGATATGCAGAAAGCAAGTGGGTATAAACTCCATATTGTGTGCACGGTGTGAATTATGGACACACAAGAAGTGTACTAGGATCACAAGCATCTTAACAAAGGAAATAGACTTTATACACAGTAGGAGTAGTGAGTAATCAAAGCACTAGTAAAATAAATCTTTTCAAAGCTTAGATGGCTCCATAGAAGTTGATAACTTCTTTTATCTAGGTAACCTGATCAGCTATGAAGGAGTGTGCTCTGAAAGCTTAGCAACCAGAATAAGAACAGGGTGGAAAAGTTCAAGCAGTTATTACCTATGTTGACAACAAAGGGATTATACCTTCAAGAGAAGCATAGGCTGAGCTTTGCTTGTGTACAGAAAGTAAATTAGACATGGGCATTGACTGTGAAGGATATGCAAAAGTTAAAGGAACATGAAACATGCACTACTGAATATGCTATGTCAGTGTGCATGAGCAACATGGTTCACACATCCAAACAGAAAGAAATTGTGGAAGAGAAAAACCAAGGAAAACTTGGGCAGAAGTGGTGAAAGCTGATATCAGGATGCTGAACTACACAAAGAAAATGACAAAAGAATACAACAAATGGCAAGATTCTGTATACTAGAGAAGACCCACTGATCCATGCAAACATGGAAAAGTGGATGTAAAAATGATGTAAGAATGATAATAATATATTATGTGTTCTTTATCTGGTAACATTGGTAAAGGCTATAGTTTGTCAAGAAGGTATGTGTAGATCTGCTACCATTCTACCAAGATCATAATCACTCTATTGTCCACATTCTATCGCTAATTAATTTAAATAAATTAAAACTTCAGGGGTTATCTCAGAAAAGACCATTAAGCTAAAGATTCTTACCCCTCACTACAAGTAATTTTAATTAATTAACACTTCCTAGCTTACTTCATTTAGTATCATTTAAGTTTTCAAGCAGAGAATGTCCTTGAGCATTTTCCTTAGTCATTAGCTTTTATCTAATATTCATAAAGATTCCAATAATGAAATATTTTCTGATACTTTCACAAACACTGCAACAAGAGTGACTAATTTTAAGTTAGTTGCCATAATTTTTTTCCATTGAATTTTCATCATAGATTTATTAAGCATCAGGAATTATAATATCAGAAATCAAATGAGATCTCTTTCAATTTTTAATTAACCATAACAAAAACTTAAATTCTGAAACATGAAAAGGTAAAAATTGTATCTTTGCAAAATATACTAAACACATATTCTTTTCATCTAAATAATACAAAATTTGTATAAGCTTTTTGAATTTCTACATTTTACTTTTACCATTCTTTCATTTAAGGAATCACTTATAGTGTTAAAAACTTAGGGAAATGTATAAGCACAGCTAATTTGCACTTCCTTTTTCTCTAAATCTAAAGCTTAATCCTTAAAAAAAGTAATAAAAGCATCAATACTTAAACTACCCATGAACTAGAAAAGACAAATTGATATTCAACTGCTCAAAAAAATTACTGCTACATTTTTTTATGTTTAGAGAATTAACAAAATTGTCTAGTATGTGATAAAAATAATAAATAAATTCAATATGCATAAAACTTATGAGCACTATTCATTAGATTGAGATTTATTGTGTTAATACTATTTAAGCCTCTTCCTTTTGCTTGAAAAAATAGCTAATACTTTCATTTCACAATAGTTGATATTCACAATCATCATCATTTTATCATCATTTTTGTTAGACAAGCCAATATCCCAACATATCATCTCAACTGTAAGGTATCATGAAATCTGACCTCTTCACTTTTCCCCATGTCATATCTGTCTTCTTTTCTCTTTAGTATCTTCTATGGTGAATACACATCTTTTTGTTTTTTTAACTAGCATCTATGATCTGTATGCATAATAACCAAATGTCTTGCACACGTTGGTTGATATCATTATTGCCCAGATGCTCTCTCAGGTCACTTTAGCTCCATATTTCATGCAAATTAATGTTGTATACCTTGTAGCTCATACTCCTCTCATTTCTGTCCATTTTCAGCAGTTCTTCCACTTTCAGTGACCATATTTCACTGCAACTCAACATCAAATTCTTAATACATTCTTCACACGGTATACCTTTTCCATGGAGAGAGTACCAGCTCCTGAAGCCGCTTTCATACTCTAGCTCCTTTGTTCTAACTACAATTACCTCAAGTATTAATTACATCAAATCTAGCAAGCCATCTAAGTAGCTCACAAAACCCCTTACTATTAACAATTAATGAACATTTAACTTATTTCAGATCCTATATCTATGAAACTATGTTTGTGCAAATAAATTGCTTCACAATCAAAATACATAATGCTTTCTATCTCCATGACATAGAACATTAACAAACTTCTGCCTTTCAATCTTTTTCCTGAATGGATAATCTAACTTCCTGATATCACTCCTTGTTACCTACTTTCTCCCTTTCCTTCCTACTCTATTATTTAGCTTATGTAGCCCTGTCTACTATATTAATTCCTCAACAATGGCATCTTAACTGGAGCTATTTTACCAATCAATTTTCTGCAGTGTGGTCCTTAGGATCATCTTACTGTCTTTAATATTATAGCTCTCCATCTCTCCTGTCTTCTAATCTAAACAGGAACAAAACATTTGGTGCTAATTGGGGTTTATATCTAATAAAAGGATGTTTTAATTTTCATATCTTCCTTCTCTTAATGGTAATTTCCTTTATTATCTTCTAATCCTCATCTTGAAAATTGATAATCACTAACCTATGTTGGGGAGTACAGTCCTCACCAGGCAGAGATTTGATATTCACAATCATTTGTCTGACCTTTTTTTTTTAGGTAAGAACAAAGTCTCTCTGGCTTTCGTGTACCTACCTCATCAGTAGAAAATTATTAGTTGCTTGAATGGTGTTCTCATTGTTACAATGGTTGAGTTATTTGCATCAAAGAAATTCCAGGAACTTTGATTACTTTTTAGACTTTGTACAACAACAGCCTTCATATAACTAGTGTACCTATCCTGCTATTTCCAAATATGATCACTGAAATTTCCAGTTCATGAAATACCTTGCACAAGGGATTCATAGAACCAGTATTTTGTTCAATTAATAATTCTAATTCGTTTGATTGGTATACATCCATTTTGCCATGCTAGCATGGGTTAGAAATTCTGTATTGTTTTTACAAGGTGCCTGTTTCAACTACCTATGCAATGTTGTTAAATTACAGATCCATTTAACATAAAATGTTTATATATTCCACATGTAAATCAATCACTTTTCAACAGTTTTCAAATCTTTCTGTCAGTTAAGATCCTAAGATATGAATTATATTTAATCTATCTGAAGATGAATTCAGAAATAATTTTTACTTATTGTAAATCAGTAAACTTTTTTAAATCAACAAAATTATGTAAATTTATTTTGAATTGTTGGAATTATTTGAACAGATATTACAACCCTTTTCAATTATATATGCAGATTGTGGGGAACATCTGATCTTTTTCATTTATTTTCAAATGAAGTATAGATAATTATAATCTCATGGCTTTAATCATTCTGATACATATTAGCCATGAAATTGAAATGTTTTGATCAAAATTAAATTTGAAGAATTTTACCTTGAAGCTCTAGAGACAGATGAAACCTGCTCTTGGGATGGAATTTCTTGATTAGTAAACTCTGCTGTTAACTTATCACTGCTTCCTAGAGATATTTTTTTTCTGTTGGACTCAAGGAATTTAGTACCATCTTCTCTTTTAGAGCTGTAGTGGGACATATTTAGTGTATTCAAATAATTGCAAAATTGTTAATGGGGTGACTATTAGTTCTTGAAAGACCTAACAAAAAAGAGCAAGCAAATCATTAATTATTACATTTTGAAAATTAAACAACATAAAATGATCAAAGTGTTAACAAGATTATAAGTAAAAGTTATATAAAATTAAAAATATATTTTTTGACCATGAAAATTATTTTTGTCAAACTCTGCAAAGCACATTATGCAAGCTATCAGAATTTACTCATACAACTCTAGGAGATGTAATTATACAAAACTAGCAGTATCGCCCGGCGTTGCTCAGGTTTGTAAGGGAAATAACTATAAAGCATTTTTAGAGAGTTATAGCCAAAAAATAGCAAAAAATGGAAAAAAAATTATGGTAAATTTTTTTGAGAGTTAAAAAGGTGGAGTTGCGTCCCCTAGACGGTCTGTGGTTTGGGTTTCTGATTCTCGACCCCATGTCGAATTTATCGATTTTTTCAGAACTGGGGGAACTTTTCAAAATTTTCGCTGCGTTAGTTTTGAATTATGACATTGGGCTATGTGTGTGTCAAGTTTCATCAGAATCGGTTGAAAGCCGTGGTCAGGGTGAGGGTACGAGAAAACAGACACACAGAAAACGCACAGACAAACTGCCGTTTATATAGAGAGAGATATATAAGTAGCATGTGCTAGTGCTACATAAAAAGCACCTGTGCTTGTGTCACATAATAAAGCACCCAGTGGTTGACTTTAAGAAGGATATTCAGCCATGCCAGAACAGACAATGTAGCCTGACGCAGTCCCTGGCCTTACCAGCTCCAGTCAAACCATCCAACCCATGCCAGCATAGAAAATGGATGTTAAATGATGATGATGATACACACACACAATCATCATCATCATCATCACCATTGTTTAACGTCTGTTATATATATATAAACAAACACACACACACCACACACACACACACAAACACACATATACTGTATCATTCCAGTAGCAAGTTATTTCCCTCTCCTACTGTCTTCCATCTAGAAGAATGATTTACTTGTACTCTTTGTTTGGTAGAGGGAGAGAAGTAATTACCATTCAAAGTAAAGTGTAGAGGTAAAATTTAAATACAGTTGAAGTTTAGTATTTTGTACTATATTTATTAAAAGAATCTTTCTTTTTCTTCCATCATCTGTATTAACTTTTAATTTAAAGCACAGAGTGAAAGTTCAACTCTAATTTAAGTTACATATTTAATATTGTTTCTTTCTCTTTTTCCCTCAGTCTTTTCAATAATCTTATATCTCATCAGTACAGCTTATGGACAATTATCTTGTAAAAAGCACCCAAAACACTCTGTTAAGTGGTTGGCATTAGGAGAAGCATCCAGCCATGGAAACAATACCACAACAGACAGCTGGAGTCAGGACAGCTCCCGACTAGCCAGCTCCATGTCAAACCATTAAAACCATGCCAGCACGAAAAGCAGATGTTAATTGATGATGATGTTGATGAGAATTGAAGCCAAAGTTAACTTGTTCAAAATTATGCATAAACTATATATGTCCAGGAAAAATTAAATGGAGGAGCATTGTCCATCCCATATAAACATGGAAAAACAGACATAAATGATGATGATGGTGGTGGTGGTGGTGACAACGACGACGACAAAGAGGAGAAGGATAAATGTTGGTGTTATCCTTATCAAACAAAACCCACACCTGTTCAAATGTTATTGATATAGAACAGGTTTTCATGGCCACATAACACCCTCATGGCCACATAATACCCTCAGTGCTTCCACCCCTATTTTTATGTATAAATAAATATTTTATATTTCACTGATTTATATATACTATGAACCATTTTATATTTAATATAATATTATATAATTTGTATACAAAACTATAATAATATTATAATAAATTCATAGCTTCCCCCAATCCACTGCCTTCCTCCCAACACTTCCTTTTTCTCTACCGCCCCCCCCCCCCACCGCCTCCTTAGGCACCAGCACCCACCTGGACCATCTCAATGCCCACTGAGGGGAGGAGGCAGTAGCACCCACTTTGATAACATATGATGTTACTATCAAAGTAACCCAGTGACTCTAGTTGGAATTACAGTGAGAGAATAGAGGTAGAGATCAAGAGTAGCGAATTTGTGATCAAGATAGGGCAGTTAGGGAAAATGGATAGTTGAAAGAATTAGTTTGAAGAAATAAAGCAATGGGTGGTTTTAATAAGGAGCTAACAAATGTTAAAGATTGCAGAATATACAAGGTTGGTGATGTAGAGAATCAGAGATAGAATTATCAGAAAATAGAGATATATTTACTTAAGATAATCAAACGATAATGACAATGATAGTTGAACTTATGAAAAACAATGATTACGATGGCTACGCATCTTTCAGAAATGTTTTAATGAGATCACAAAGAAAACTAACAGTCATCAATCATATCACTAACAATGTAACAGAAATAAACAATTTATTAAGAACTGCAAGGACAAATGCAGCAAATGAGATAGGGTTGAAAGATATAAGAACTCTAAACAAAATAAATCATGATATAAATGGAAAATATTATGGAATAATAAGATGTGGGATAGGATATCAATATTTTAGAAAGTTAAAGGATAAAGATCAATTAAAATGTATGGGAAAACATAGAGAATTAGATATAGAATACAACATTGGCAACAAAAAAAAAATGCTCTAACGATGGTTTAGTGGAATGAAAAGAATGATTGTGAAAAATGGTA
The DNA here is from genome assembly GCF_006345805.1 of Octopus sinensis. Lineage (NCBI taxonomy): Eukaryota > Metazoa > Mollusca > Cephalopoda > Octopoda > Octopodidae > Octopus > Octopus sinensis. The sequence goes on along the minus strand of NC_042997.1, from coordinate 163,586,417 downwards.
TGAACAAAGAACAAATTAGTATAGATAAAAATCATATGCAGTACAGATCTAATAATAAATATACCAGGAGTTAAATGTTAGTACTAGATATGAAGGAAGTAAGAAGATTTGGAATGGCATTTAGGTACAGAAAGAGAATATATTTGTTTATAAAGATCATAATTACTATATATATTTTATTAATCATGAGTACAAGATATTAAACTAAAATGCTTCTAGTCATCTTCGATGAAGTATAAGTAAATCCCATTAAATAGCAGAAGATTATTAACATGAATTTTTTTTTTTTTTTACAAGTTAGAATACAGATAGTGCTCATGATCTTCACAGATGTCCTGACAGTGGTGAGATTTTGAACACAGGTAGCAAAAGGTTTGTAGGAAAAGTGTGACAAGGATAAAATTTCAAACTGTTGTAGCTCTGAGGAGAAATGATTAGAAACAATGCTCAGAGAAGAATTTGAGAGGTAAAAAATGGTAGGGGTAATGAGAGTAGGAGAGACAGGTATGAAGAACTAGATGGAGCAGCAGAGAGATGAATCAAAGTGCCTTAAGCTAGTTTTTCATGAATTGGGGAAGTAAATTTTTGCTAATCAACTGAATATTTTTAATACAGCATCAAGTCATCAAAGCATTGAATGGAATGCCTTGAAGTTATTGTCCTTGCTCTCTGCACTCTGAGTTCAAATTCTACCAAGGTTAACTGTGCCTTTCATTCTTCCAAAGTTTATAAAAATGCACCAATCCAGAGCAGTGAATTAGCAGAAATGTTAGAGGGTTGGCAAAAGCACTTTGTGATATCTGATGTGCCACTTGACATTCTGACAGTAATACTTGCAATGATACTCATACCAAGCTGTATCAGCCTCAGTCAGCAGCCTTTCTTTGGATAAAAATTAGTGTGCAGAGAAAAGACTTGCATGCATAGGCAACTGCAAGTCTTCCACAAAAGCTATTTTGCAGTGACTGCACACATAAGTGCAAATGCATGGTCAATGTCAACTGATATAGGATGTATATGGTACAGTCTAGACATTTGACTAAATAGTAGCAATACCTTTCTAGATATTTCGAGCAGTACTCCATTGTGGGTCATATTTGAGCTCTGTAGAGCATCAGTAACTAATCAAAGCTGAAGTACTTTATGGCCCTGGTGATGAAGGGTATGCAATGTAGTTTTGATGATGCTTATATATAATATAAAAGAAAACATTTCATCCTTAAAGGTTCCATAAATTAGGACAGACCTCTGTAGAGATACAAAAATAGAAGTGTTTGTAGAGGATAGGAACAAGATATGGAATATACCTTTTGATGGTAATGGGTAGACATACTGTCAGAACCATCCAGTTTGTTAAGATAAAGCAATCAGAAAACTTTTTGCACTTGGTAATGAAGTATTGAGACAAGTAGAGTGAAGAGGAGTTAGCAAGAATTTTGTTCTGAGTGTAAAAAGTGGAGTTGGAAGCAAATTGAAGAGCAAGAGAGCTATCTTAGTTGAAGAATGGCAAGTAAGAGGACTCTGCAAGTTAGTACAGACACTCTTGCAAAGGCAATACCTTCTGGCATTGCTATAATTTATGAAGCAATAAAGTTTGCAGGTTATGTGGTACATAAGTCCATCTTATTCTTTCTTGATGATTGTTTTGCAGTGATGGCTACATAACTTCCAGTTGGTGATAATGGGTAACTTTTTCCAGGTGTTGTAGGCAGTGTTTTGTTGTTTTTTTTTTTTTTGTTTGTAGTGCAGCCTTGCCATTGTAGATGAACAGTAAGTTGTGTTGCTACTTGAGGGTGTAGAATGTGGAAGATGGTTTCCCGTTACATGCTAGGAGGATGGTTTTCAGTTGCATGCTTAGCTGTTTCGGATAGGTCAAATGTCAAGAACATTTCCTGTCAAGAATAATTAGCATACAACTAATGCAGCTCCAACTAGTTAACTTATTTGTGTGAGAGGAAAATATCAGAGATGTTATCTTGACAGGTACAGAGATGGTAATGGCTGAGAAAAATCTGATATTGAAGATGAGAAAATGATCAAGAATGTTTGTGAGTCAGTCTGTGATATGGGCAGGTGAGGATACTAACTAAGGGAGATTATTCAGAATGGCAAATGATCTAGCCTCTACATTAACAGTATGAGTGTGGGAGAGAGTGCAAAAACTAAGAAGAATGATATGTATTAAAATCACCAAAGATGAGGACATCAGAGAGAGGTGAATTGAGATAGATGCCCTCAATGAGGATAGTTGAATAGTTATTATCTGTTCAGAAAGTTTGACGAGCAGTAGATATGAATTAACATGGATAAACAGAAAAGAGTAACTTTCAACTAGAGTAAGTAGTAGATAGACATTGATGCTGAAGTTCAAGTGAGTGGTAGGAAGAGTGTATTCTATATAGAGAGATGCCACGTATATGAAAATAGTTATGACATAAAGTGTAACCTGAAGAGCAGAGATGGATTAAAGAAAGTGGTTGAGAGATTTGTGTCCCAGAGAAGAATAAGACGTGTAGTTTGTGTATCATCAACCATAAAAGATGGTTGTTAAGATCCAAACTGGATTGAAGTCCACAGATACAGGTCAGAGGTGGGTGAATTGTTTATATATAAAGACATTTTTGAAATGTTAATGAATTCCTTGATTCATACTATTCATTAGTACATACATTATGATATTCCTGGAGTTAATTATTACCTTCAAAACCAGAATTTCTAAACATACATGTTTATTACAGTAACTCATTATTATAAATCAAATCTATTCAACTTCAAAATTATCACCATATTTTTACATCTGCTTTTCCATGTGGATTTTATTTAAAAAAATATTTATGAACAATCTCATCATAAAGACCACAGTGATTCACTAAAATATTACTCACTAAAACAAATCTAGTGTTATAAAAAAATATTACAAAGAACTTAAGGTGAAGAAAGCATTTACAAACAATACAATAATTTATTTTTAGGTTTATCAAAGAAAAATATACCTAGCTGAAGTCTCCACTATTGTTAGTCTCCATTATTACAAATGACTAGAATGCATATGAACAACAGCTAAATAGGAGAGAGTCTATTTGAGAACAAAAGTTTATTCTTAAGGGCTATTACAGATGAATAATCATTTACTATACATGAAAATTCAGGATTTCCAAGTAAAGATCAAACTTTTCTAGGTAGTGTGGTACTGGAACTTAGCCAGATTTACTGGCTAAGTTCCAGGTTAGTAAAATAAAGCAATTCCTGCTTTACAAATTCTGTTTTTAAAGACAGTAATTTAACTTAACTGCTTTCCAAATACTAGGGTTGGGTGTAAAAAGACAGTAAAACAAATAATGAAACTGCATGAAATAATCTAAAACAAATTAAGAGGATTATTCATCATATAGATAATAATGATCTCCTTCAACTAGACTTAAGGATAGTTTTTTAGAGAGGTTTATAGCCATTTAAAGCTAAGACCAACACTGGTGCTACTTTTGCTGAAAGATGATCTCAAAACTTGGAGCAGAGTTTTCTAAGTTGTGTGGCCAATAATCTTTAGGTGTGTCATGAAATTAAGACAAATCTTATGAATTTTATATTACTATATAATTTCACTGAAAGTACCATTATTATTCATATCATATTTTAAAGTTTTGAGACCACAATTTAAATTTGACTGGTACTTTGTTCAATCAAAACCTCTTTGTCGTTAGACGTCAATACACAAAGGAATGGGAGTGTTAAAACAATGTAAGTAGCAAAAAAGAGGACAGCTATAAGCTTTAACAAAATTCCAAAAACAAATATCGCCTGTTGCACACAGTTTTGTCACAATATTTTATCAGAATTTTCTACATCTTACTAATAATACAAAGATTATTATGATAAGATTTAAATTTTACAAGTTTTAGATGTTTTCGCTAATACTTGTTGCCTTGTTATCAAAAGTCAAATATTTTGTTGAATTGTTGAATTTTTACAGACAATTTATTTAGGAATTTAATTTGGGGGTTTAAACACTGATATTTGCATAAATACTATTCATAAATTCATAAATATTCATAAATACTATTATTTTTATATGTTCCCTGTTCATCAGAAAGACTGTTACAAGTTCAATGGATGTGTGACCAGAAGTAATATTTGGGGAGACAATATCTGTTCAGTAGTAACTGAGGTCAAATTTGTGGCAGGGTCACTGTCAACTTAATGGATTTCTACAGAGAGCATGATGATTGTGATGGTGGTGGTAGTGGTGGTGGTGGTATTAGTAGCAGGAAGAGGAGGGGGAGGAATGCTGTCCACTTGGACACAAACTTCTGCAGGTGTGTAGGAAAATTTTTGTCTTTTGTCTTTTTTTTTTTTTTTAACAAGCTACTAAAATCATTCTATTCCAATCTTCTCTCATTTTCTAGTTTTGAGTTACAATTTTTGCAAAGCTCTTGGATAAAAATGTGTCAAATTTTAGTTAAGAAACAAAAAGCTGTTGAAAGTAATTGTGAAAATTAATGGAATGTAGTACCAACAAATAAAATTTGTGAAGAATCCAATACAGAAAGCATTTGTAGGTAAGAAATGTACATGCAAAATTTCTAAGTTTTTTTTCTTTTTCAAAGATTGCAAGAAACAGGTTTTGAGTGTTTTTGATTTGTGGTGAAGTAGTTGCAAATGGTACTAAATATAATGAATACCCATTTTATCCCCAAATATAATTGTCTGTCAGGAAAGCTCTGAGAATACTTCAAAGAGCTTTTCAAAATCTATGAAATAATCCATATTATTTATTAAGAAAATTTTTTAAATCAGGTTACTTGGTTGCTTAGCTAATAGCCTAAAACAAGGACCCATATACAGTTTCAGAAACCACCTTGTTGTGCAACAGTTTTTAACAATACTTGGATCCAAATTTGAATTCAAAATAAAAAAAAATAAAAGAATTCTTTTAACACACAATAAGATTGAAAGACAGATTTGAGATATGTCTAAAGATATTAAAATGCATAAGAAAAATATTTTAACAAACGATAATAGAATGTTTGCATTACACATAGATGAGTCAACAGATGTAAGTCAGCACAAAAATTGCTTTATATGTTTCATTCAAAAATTTCTCTTAAAAAGCAGAAGTGAACATGTATTTAAAATTTTAGCTTTTTGAAGAAAAACATTTTGCAATGAACTAATTGTATAAAATTATGTACAGACGATGCACTTTCAATCAGTGGTTTATCAAATGGCTTTACAGCATTGTCAAAAACAGAAGTTGTAAATATTCTAACCATTAATTGCTTTTCACATCATGACATATAAGTTGCCCAAAACAATTATAAATAAATCAAAATTAGTTATGGAACAAGTTATTAAAAAGCCTAATTATGTTAAAAGTAGATCTCTTGAAACAAGTTCATTCGCATATTTAGGAAAAGATGGAAGCAAGGTTATAAAACTGATTTTGTGCAATGAAGTTCATTGGCTCTCAAGAGGTCAAGTGCTTTGTTGTGTATATGATATAAGAGAATGGTGTTTATACTTTTACAAGAGAATTGTCAAATTGAATTTTGTGATTTACTTCAAAATGAGTTTTGGTGCACAAAATTAATATATTTTTCACACTCATTTCTAACATATATCTTCCTAACATTTAAATAAAATAAATACTAAAATGCAGGGGGGGGGGGAAAGAAAAGATAAGATTTGCACAATGAGAGAAAAAATAGGTAAGAAAATTGAAATAGAAAATTCTTCAAATGTTTTCCAAAACCTATGAATGCAACTTAAAATGAGATAGTCCTTTAATTTTTAATAATTTAGCAATGCTTGAGAAGTGGGCAAATAATTACTTCCCTAATACCAAAATGAAAGAATACAATTAGATCAGAAATCTAGATATTCCATCAACAACAACTAACTTTATACTAATGAAAGAAGAAACACTGAAATAAAAGATAACTGGTGTATATAATTGATATATATGTGAGTGAAGTAGCTAGTTTCTGGATTGACATTTCAGCGATCACACTCGAATAGCACTCTTAAGATGCCAATCAGGCAGTACTGTCATCAGCCATGACAAAAATTTCACTTGCCTCAACAGGTCTTTGCAATTTACTGCCCAATGATTGAAGGGTACTCTTAAATGGGCTGGTTATGCTGCACTGGCATAGGCCACAGTTACAGTCTCACTTGGCTTGCCAGGTCTTCTCAAGCATATCTCCAAAGGTCTCAGTCACTTGTCATTGCCTCGGCGAGGCCCAATGTTCAAAGGTCGTTCTTCACCACCTCATCCCAGGTCTTCCTGAGTCTACCTCTTCCACATGTTCCCTCAACTTCTAGGGTGTGACACTTTTTCACACAGCTATCTTCATCCATTCGCAACACATGACCATACCAACACAGTCGTCTCTCTTGCACACCACATCTGACGCTTCTTAAGTCTAACTTTTCTCTCAGGGCACTTACGCTCTGTCATGTATGCACACTGAAATTACACATCCAGCGGATGAATATTCCAACAATTATTCAGGAATTGTGGTAATTACATACAAGCATCTCATTAAAATGTTAAGCATATTTTGATTTTGCTCAATTTATTAAAATTTATAAAACACAATTATGTATTATCAATTATTTATAACTAGTGTACAATCAAAATAGCAGCATATATGAATCTGATAATTTCCTAAGTGATGTGCTTGGAAAGTTCTGATGAAGAATGTCAAAAAAAAATACTATAAGGTCTCTAAATTACTATCTCAGCATGGCTGTAGTCCAATAGACTGGAAGAAGTAAAATGATTAGAAAGATACAACTAATAATAACTATGCAATTTATTCAGTAACTATTATTAATATTCACTACTTTTAAAGTCAAGACACTAACTGATTTAATTTGAAATAAATTGTAACAGAGATTGCCTACAAAATTGTAAGTATCAGGAACATTTCCCTAATATTTACTACAAGGCGTCTAGGTTACTATGACATTTCATTCAGCTGAATGAAAACTATTGAAATTTATGGAGATGGACTGATTGCTAACAAAAGATTAAATATTAAAAAAAAGCTTTGATCCCTATATATGGCACCTTGGGAAAGAGTCTGTGAATGCAGCAATGGGTTGATCAATGCGTTATGAATGAAATATGGCAGAGACAGAGTGCAGTGTGTGTGTGTGTGCATACCAATGTAAAACAGCACAATGAGTTTTGATCCTTTATGTCAAAAGTAACTTAGTCATTCAATAATCAGAGATCAATAGAAAAATACAATACTGAAATAAATAACAGGTCCAATATGATTAACTAAATCTCTAAAAAGCAGTACCCCACAATGGCCACAATCCATTGATTGGAACCAATAAAAGAATACATTAGTTCTTTCTAGGAGAGTAAGCAAACACACATACACATGTGTATATATACATTCGACAACTTAAAAATATTATATTTGACATTTGTATTTGTTCTTAAAATAGGTGTTTCAACAAAATGTTTTCTCCTGATTATGAATGAACTGGGATGGTTATGCATTACTCATTTTAATTACAGATAAAATTATTAATGACTCAAAATATTTTATTTCCTATAAGAAAAATTTAGACCTATGACCTTTAGAATATAACTCCAGTGCATTTATATATTGTAATTTGCTCTAATTTTGTGATCAAAATAAATAAATCAAATTGAATTATTCTTCCACCACCCACCCTCTCTCTCTCTCTCTCTCTCTCTCTGCGTGACACAACACACATGCCTGCACACACACACGCACATACATATATTTGTAGAATGAAGGATCTTGAAGTTGTTGCCTTCAGTAATGTTTCTTGCTGCAAAATAGGCTCATCAGTAATTCTAGTTCCAGTTGTTCTTTTGAAGATATCTACATCCATATTACGTAGATCCCTTAAGTCTTTCAATAGGATATTGAAAAGTGGTGGGAATTTGAATCCTAAGTTATTGCAATACCTGGCCATAGTTATCAATGGATTATGAAAGGTATTTCACACCTTGTGTAGAAAAAAGGCCTAGTATAAATAAATGTTCACAAATTTTAAATTTTAGTTTGTGATCCAGTTAAAATGACACTTACATATACCTATTTTTTTTCTTGATGACAATGATATGTGTGTATGTGTGCATATCAGGTGACCACATGACCAACCAGACTATCAGACGTTGTTACACATTGCTGGTCACAATGCACTTTGCATCATCTTCGTCTTTAAATGACGTCATCCCACTGGCTAGATGAGCAGGCATCATTTAACGTCCATCTTCCATACATGCATGGGTAGGACTATATATATATATATATATATATATATAAAAGAAAGGAAATGAAGAAAATGCTGACAAAATAATTTAAGTAAGGGAGAGTGTATTTAATTAGGTGAAAGTTCTTTTTACCGGTTGCGCATTTGTTATGCTTATCAAAAGATATTTTTTTAAGCATAACAAATGCGCAACCGGTAAAAAGAACTTTCACCTAATTAAATACACTCTCCCTTACTTAAATTATTTTGTCAGCATTTTCTTCATTTCCTTTCTTTTATATATCACAACTCATGTTCCACATCTCCTTTTTTAAATATATATATATATATATATATATATATATATATTACAGAGATGTACTTGCATAGCAAGTGACTTGATCTGAGATTGTGTGCTGAAACAAAAACAATTGCAGCATGGGAGGTGTTTATAAGCCATTTTAAAACACACACAAAAACCATTAGATTCACTTTCTCTCTTTCTCTTTTACTTGTTTCAGCCATTTGACTGCGGTCATGCTGGAGCACCGCCTTTAGTTGAGCAAATCAACCCCGGGACTTATTCTTTGTAAGCCCAGTACTTATTCTATCGGTCTCTTTTGCCGAACCGCTAAGTGACGGGGACGTAAACACACCAGCATCGGTCGTCAAGCAATGCTAGGGGGACAAACACAGACACACAAACACACACACACACATACATATATATATACATATATACGACAGGCTTCTTTCAGTTTCCGTCTACCAAATCCACTCACAAGGCATTGGTCGGCCCGGGGCTATAGCAGAAGACACTTGCCCAAGATGCCACGTAGTGGGACTGAAGCCGGAACCATGTGGTTGGTTAGCAAGCTACTTATCACACAGCCACTCCTAACATTTAAATTTAATTTGTTAAAATATTTTCATTGTTTTGAAACAGTAACCAGTTCACTGGCAAAATTCCATGCTGCATGGAATTTTGTCAGTGAACAGGTCGTGGTTTCAAAATGACGAAAATATTTTGACAAATTAAATTTAAATGTTGAAGTGAATCTAACAGTTTTTGTGTGTTTTGTAAATGGTTTATAAACACCTCCCACACTGCAATTGTTTTTGTATATATATACATGTTCATGCATTTAACATCCATGTTTTTCATATTAACTTTTGTTCAACCATGGGGTTGAAGTAAAGTTAATAGAAGCAGGATTTTACAGCCAGATACTATTCCTGGTTGCCAACTCTTAGCTGCTTTTTAAGTATGGGATATTTTTATTCCACAGGTCTTCAAAAGCACACACTGACTGGTCATAATGTTATCAAGGAATATAAACATCACAGCACCATTTCAAGTGGTAACAAGTGAAGCTATTTAATGTCAATATTCATTCACATTTGCACACACACACACACACACACACACACATGTAAGTAGCCAATGAGAGGAGCTACACAGCTACTCACATTCAGGAGAGAGAGTGAAAGAGAATGGACTGGTAGTATTGCCAAAGAGATAGATACTGGTGATGAGGTATCCAGGTGGCACCTCAGGTAAGAAGAATAGTATGGAGGGGAGTGCAAGAGTGTATGGAGGAGAGGGAGGTAGGTAGGCAACATCTATAAAGACAGAGAAAGGTTGAAGAGAGAGGGTGCACAAGTTGGGGAAGCCAGAGGAATGTTAGCAGCAAGGTACTAATGGTGATACCATTGACATTATGTGTGCATGCGTGTGTGCATGTACGTGTGTATTGGTATCTAGAAGACTCAAAGAGTGGCAGATAATGCTAATTGCTAAGGACAGACCATAACTAAACTCTTGGTTCGATTGTGATACGAGTTAGGAGTTTAATGTGGGTCTTGTATTGGCCTGCATATATATATTAGACAATAATGGAACTGCAACTACAATATTTTATATGTTATTTCTACTTCCATTCTCTTATTTCCCTCTATTTTCCCTATCTCCTCCTTTTCCATTTATTTTTCTCACATCGTCTCTGATGAAAAGATATCCATAATATCCCAGAAACAGCTGTAAGACTATTTCTTTCCTTATAAATATCCTGAAAACTCCTCACAGCCGTGGCTTTGTTATCTGTTTTTGTCTAATAATAATAATAATAATATATATATATATATAATGTATGTGCAACCATAATAACATTTTCATACGATATATAAATGTACATATATTTATATGTATGTGTAGACTCCTAATAGATAGTATTTCTGATATACTGTTTTTACTTGAATACAATGCAATCTTGAATATAATGTGAGCCCTTTTAGTGTATGAAAATCAATAACATATTTTAACCACTTTTAATTTTTTTTTTTTTTCTTTACATGAGAATATGTTTCCCGACAATTTTCATCTTGATGTTCCATATTAAATTTTTCATATTGAACATGAATGAATAAATAAGGTTAGCTACTTTCCGATTAAACCTTTTTACTGAAAAGATTATTTACTCACTTTTAAAAAGTTAAGCTTGATTTCCTCCATAAATTGCTTTGGAAAATGTATGTATTTAAGTATCCACTGTAACTGTAATTCCTTCCTGTCAACACAAACAATTTATTTGGATTTAGTTGTAAGCAACAAGTAATTAAAAAATAAAACAAACAAAATCATTTCATATTAAAATATAAAACAAACAAAAACATTTCAGAGCTTAATTGAAAATGCATCATATATGAAAATTTTTTTAATATATTATAAAGGCAAAAAAAAACAAATTAAAAAGTATTCCTCGATAAAAGAGTAAAAGCTCAATTCCAAAATTAATATTTCTTTCATATCAAAATAGAATTCTGAAGGAAAAGAATATCAAAATTTTAAAATTATATATTTTTTTCATACAAATTCTGCTTTTATATCATTGAAGTGTCAGTTCCCATTTAAAAGATTTCAAACAAAACTAGATTTAGGTTAATATAAATTTTTTCCTTAACCATATGATCCTTTCTGGATATAGATAAAAAGCAGCATTCTAATTAACCAAAAGCATAAAACAAATTGAAACAAGATCAAGGGTATCTTGACTAACCAAGAGTCAATAATATTATGCTGGGCTACTTTTGAAGTAATGTGGTCTATGGGAAATGAAACACATACATTTATCATGTGCTTAGGAGGTTTGCTACCCAGCCACATGCTTTCAGGCTAAGTCCCATGAGCAGCACCTTGGACAAGTATTTTCTACTCTTCTACTACAGTCTAGGGTCAACCAAAACCTTGTGAGTGAGTTTGTGAGTTTGGTAGATAAAAATTGAAAGAATACTCTCTCTCTCTCTCTCTCTCTCTCTGTGAGTGTGTGTGTGTGTGTGTGTGTGTTGATATTGTATAGTAGTTGTTAATGAATGTCACTGTCATACAATTGATGTTTACTTCCCATCTTCTGCAAAAACATGTCTGGTCATGAGGAAATATCGCAAGGTGGCACAGATGGGACCTAGAACCACATGTCCAGCAACTTAACCACACAGCTATGCTGACACACACATGCACACATACATATGTATAGTCACTTTTTAACCATAAATATATATACATAGATACAGGCATGGCTGCATGACATTATGGTGATGATGATGATTTCATATATATAAGATACATCTAAGCATAAGCTAAGGAACTAAATGTAAGCAGAAAATCTAGAATGGAAGCTCTTAGGCAGTGAAATGATGTCTTAATTCCATCAATTCTTGCCACCAAACTAGCATCAAACATTGTCCCCACTCAAACTTTTTTGGATCACAACCTAAGCAGTTGAAAATTTCCAAACATTATACATAAGCTGACACTCAAGAAACCAATAATCCCTAATTACTTCATTTCAAAAATGGTTTTGGGCTCTGGCACTAAAACACTGTCCCAAAAGTCCCAACTGTATCTGATTTAATTTGTTCATTTTCTTTGTTTCATGAAAAGAATACATTAAATATATTTTATCAAGAGGGTGCATGTAGTGAACTGTGTTTTTCAATATTTCTTATAAAAAAACATCTCAAGAATATGAACTGAGATAAATTTAGTAATCATCAAATTTTCAGCAAATTTCATTAGCTAGTAACCAACCTCATTGAATCCTAGCTAAGAACTAAATTTCTTTCAAATCACACTTAATTAAAAAAAGACAAGAAATATTGGATAATGTGCTCCTAGATGCACTTTAAAGCTTGAAATTTAGATGGAAAGGCCACAGCAATTAAAACTTTTAACTAGGACTAAACAACAACAAAGGATTTCAGATAAGGCTAAATTGGTTTTGACAGGATTTGAACTCATTATCCACCAAATAACAACTGTTCAAATAAACAGTCAAGTCAAAGAATTAAAGCCAAAACATACTTTTCCTTGTTACTCTATTTCAACAACAGGAGCGGGAACATGTTTGAAGGAGTTCAAGGACCAGCATAACACTCATGACAAGAAACCAACTTATCTGTCAAGTAGATAGTGCTGCACTAAATGACATGCTAAAAATTCTTAATAAATTGCAATGTTCCTTTTAGTTGGAGAAAGAAAACAAAAAAACCTTACAGTAATTATTAGGCACTCTTAAAGAAAAGAGAGAGGAGATAATTTCAAGAAATTAAAAACCATTTTTCCAGAAAAATTAACTTCATGCTGAAGGAAATAACCTGATCTTTGTTAGGAATCAAGATAACAGCTACGGACATGTTTCAATTTTATTACACCTCATCTTACTAAAAACTTCAGAATCTAATTCAAAATTGCTTTGATCTGTCAATAGAAATTTTAACAAGAAAAAACAGTTACAAAGACTTTTGGTCAATATAATTTACATAATTACAAATAATGACCTAAAGGAAAATCTGTTAAATATATAGTCATGATACTATGTGGCAATTGGTATGCCAAAGAATAGACCCATCATTTCCACTGCATGTTGTAAAAGGCAACTAAAAGAGGTTGAGCTAGGATTTGAACTCAGACATTGTAAAACTCTCACTAGTAGCAACTACCTAAAGAGACTCATGGGTAGAAGGGTTGAGGCCGAGTAGTACAAAGGTGTCATCCACCAGGAGTAGAGAATCACTGACAAATGGTGGATACAACAACATGCTGCAACAGTTTTCAAGTCGTCATTACTTAGGTCAGGTATGTATACTATAATAATATTTCTGTAAGACACCACACATGTTAAAATAGATTTGTATCATAATTACAGTACTTAGTTTAACAAAAGTTTGTAACATTTTTTTCATATAAAAAATATTTGCTTGAAAACCAAATGAAAATATGATAAGCCTTTCTACTATAAGCACAAGCCTGAAATTTTGGAGGAGGTTGTGCTAGTCAATTACATCAATCCCAGTGCTTAACTGGTACTTATTTTATGAATCCCATAAGGCAAAGTAGACCTCAGCAGAATTTTAACTCAGAACACAAAGCTAGAAGAAATGCCACTAAGCAATTTTTCCAGTGCAGTAAGAATTCTGTCAGCTCACCAACTTGAATGGAAATTTATATAATCGTAGGTGATAGCTTCTGTTACTTAGATAACATAATTAAGCAATGGGATTGAGTTGATTAAAAAGGTTATGGCGAGAGTATGAACAGGGTGGAAAATGTTCAATGAGCTATTACTCTTGCTATTACCTCATAAGTGAAGAGTAAATTATATATGATACTGGTGTATGGACAACAATGTTGTGTTATGAGGAGGCATGGCCTTAGATACAGAGGATTTGCATAGACTAGAAAGAAATGAAGCAAGCATAATCTGATAGATAAATACAGTTAATATGTATGAATGAAAGGGCACAAGTAAGCTGAAACAAAAACTGAATATAAGTATGAGATATAAAGTGCAAGTGAGAAGACTGCACTGGTATAGGCACATGGCAAATAACAGCTGCATAAAATAATGCAGGGTAGTCAAGGTGAAAGAAACATGAGGAAGAGGAAGGTCTATGAGAAGACCAAGAATGAAGTGGTGAAAACTGACCTGAGGATGATACACTTCATGAAGGTGATAACAAAGAACTGTGATGACTATCAACATAGTGTTGGATAAAACCCATCCATCAGTGCTAGTATGATAAAACAAACATTGAAATGCTGATAGTAATGGTGGGTGGGTATGTGTGTGTAGGGGGTGTTACAGTTAACTAATTTAAAGTGAACAAAGTTACCCAATATTTAGAATTTTACATTTCATTTTTTTTTTTACAAGAAGGGATAGGTATAACAACAAATCACCATAACCTTGAGACTATTAAGCAAGACAAGGTTATACAGTATGAATCATAAAATAATACCAGGAGGAAATGAAAATGTGAAAACTATTTCAGATTCCTATTCCATGGAAACTTAAATTTTGTATATATCATTCTTAATTGCATTTAATCTCTGATGATTGAGATGATTATTACCACCTCTTATATCCCTCCCATTCACTTCTAATGGTCAAATTATTTGAACCCTTTGAAAATATTTTGATAAAAGTTTTCATCACATGTCATGCGATTTTATGTCACTGCATTCTGTATGATTCAGGACTATATGTTAGAATGTGCAGTATGGTCCTCAAACAATGTAGAAATGTAATATAACTGGGAAGGTGGATGTGTAGTTTGTGTTTTGTCATTTGGATGACTAAAACTGCTCAATCAGAGATGACTAACAGCTACATAGCAACAAAAACAAGGATGCTACTAATGGAGTGATAAGACCTAAGATAAATTTGAATTCATTTTATAGGTGGGCACTAATGTTGAAGAAAAGATATCAGAAATAAGTCAAATGGCAGAGTTCTTAAATTGCCATACTTTGGTTTCTAAAGTATTATGTTAGATCAAGATATCTCAACTCTGCTTTTCACTTTGGAAAGTGCTCAACATTTATAAATAGACAAAAAACTATTTACATTACATTCCTTCAACTCTAATTTTAAGTAAAAAAAAATACTCTTAAAAAGTTCACAAATACTAACATCTTAATTTCATAGTTGTAAAACTATATTTAAGAAATCACCTTTCCTATGTAATAATAATAAATGTTAAGGTAATGATTAGTTGTATTGAAATTTATGTAAATTAGTAATTAAACAACTATTTTACATACACATAGACACAGATTTACTTATGATTTTGTTGTGGGATAGCACTAAAAAATAAATTTAATAAAAAAAAACATTATTTGCAGAAGATAATCTCTAAGATTAAAGCCAAAAGTAAAAACACAAATTTACTCTTTGAAGTAAAATAATGCATAAAGAGTTAGATAATCCAAAAGACTGATATCTTACGTAAAGCTTAGGTAAGATAAGCACTCACAATTTGAGAGCTATTCCACATGTAAACTGAGAAAAAATTGGAAACATTTCAAGAAGATATTGCAGTAGTTATTTAAGGCTTAACAAGCAAGAAGTGTAGCATAAGATGAGCCAAAAATTTGAAAGGAAAACGTATTTCACATTAGAAACTTCTGCAATCAGTAACCTAGCACAAACAACAACAAAAACTTTCCCCAAAGAAATATAAACACTAAAGAATGTTACAGAATATCAAGCTAAATTTGCCACATATCAGATTGCAAATAGCTACTAAACTCGTAAAACAAAGATACATTGGAAAGGATTTATCACAATAATTAGGTGAAGGCTATAACATCTAAATTAATCTATTTTAAGTTAAATTCATTAAGTGCAATTGTATTTATGAACTAATGATTGGATTATCCTCTTACTAACAATTTATATTCAAAATACCTCACTCAGTTCTCTACAAACAGACACCAGTCTCAAACTAAGTTGGCAATAATTCCAAAAATGCTATTCTAAGACAAAGATAAACCAACTAAATATTTACCAACATGTATTTCTGAAACTGCAAAGAAACTCAACAAGTAATTTTATCCAGTGTTCAGTTTGAATTAGAAATGCACATTTCTCAACAAAGTAAAAGAAAATGTAAAAGCATAACATTTACTCTTTGAAATCTTTACAACTAATATGGAATCCACTATGTCTGTTAACTAAAGTATGTAAACTGGATAAATTTTTATACAAATGAATATAACAGAGAATGATATTCTTGCTTGCTTTCTTTGTAATTTTAATTGCATTTTCTAAAATTGTTACATATATAGAAAAATAATATATCAACATCAGCAACCATTTTCCCCTTGATTTTTCAAACTGGTGTAGATCTGATAATATTGCATAACATTTTATCTGCATCACTAACCTTTATCATTGTTTCCGAAAGGAAAGCTAACTTTCAAATTGTTAAAAGCATTAATCAAAACAAAGGTTTGCATAACTCAATTTCAGCAATGCTGTTCCAACTGTTAGTCGATGGAAATATCTACTCATTGAATTATGATATAGGTGACTAAATATTTCACTGACAGTTTTACCCTAAATGTAACACTCAATAAGAATGAACATAACACTCTATGTGTAATAGGGCCATATTTTTAATAACAAGTTCATACAACAAACTTCCATATCTAGAGATATAGAATTTTTACATTCAGTTAAGACTTGACAAGTATAAACATAATGATTAAATGAGGTTGGAATAGAATTTGAGAAATTTAAACGTGACATTAAAGTTACAGAGTTTTCCAGAAGTGTTATTACAAGCCAAGGAGTAGAAACAATACACTACTGATTAAATGCTTCGAAAGTATTTTGTTTCATTCTTCTATGGTCAAAATTTACTGAAATCAAATTCAGCTGTCATACTTCTAGAGTCAATAAAATAAGTGCCAGTAATATACCATTGTTCAAATACTAGTAGTAGTCACTCTTTGTGTACTGAATAAAAAAATTAATGCAGAAAGAATGAGAATATTCTTGAGTATCCAATCATATTATATCTGTTTAATATGTAAATAGCACTATATAATTTTAAAGAACAGCATTACCAACAAAAACCTGATTTTTTACAGCTTGCTGCTCTTCCTGCTGTCAACCTTCACCTGTTTTGAAGCAAGGCCAAATGTGTTTTTACAGAAGATTGGAAAGGAACAACACCTTCACAGTATCAAGACAAGGAGGCACAAACGCATGCATGCACGCACGCACACACACACACACACACACATTTACGGGTTTCTGTTTCTGTCAACCAAATCTACTTACAACACTTTGGTTGGCCCAAGGCTAAAGAAGACAGCCCAAGGTACTAAGAAGTGAGACTGAACACAAAACCAAGTGGTTGGAAAGTGAATTTCTTAACCACACAACCATGACTCTGTGTGTGTGTTGTTGTATGTGTGTATGTGTGTGTGTGTGTGTGTAAACACATAGACACAGCAGCTTTATTCTCTTTCTAGTACAAAAATAGCAAGCAAATTCACTTGAGTAGTCATTAATTAAATGTAAAATTGAGAAATCAGAATAAAAATGAGCTATGAACAAATATTCTTCACACAGACACAAATAAAAATAAGTCATTAAATGTAATCATAATTCCTTCCTAGTTCATTAACTGGCATAAAACTTTATAAAATATTGAGATGATATATATAAAGTATTCATAGTATGTTTGACTATAAGATTGTAAGCAAACAGACTCTGGAAATTTAAGATTTGAAGTAAGTTAAACATAACTATGTTAGCAATGTAAGGAACACACCCTATCTGAAGGGAATTCCACATTTTGTTTTTAAAATATTAGAACCTACAACTAAATATTTCTCAAGATGAATTTATAACACTAAACTAAAATGGATGTGAGCAAATATCTAAATTAAAACTGAAAAATAGATCCATTATAATATTCTGGGATGAAACATATTTTTTTATATTTTCTAACAGTAAAGTTTCTTCCTTTTGTTAATGTTTAATTTGAGCTACAAAACTTTTACATATATTTTTCCAAACAAGCAAGAATGGAACGTTTCCAATGTAATGTTTGTTCTCTTTCACTTCATATGATTGCAGCTTGGTTTTTATAACTGGATACTCTTCCTTTCACAAACTATGTATGAGCATTAAGAGAAATTCTCCACCTAGTCTCAAGGCCGTCTCTAACAAATACAGATTTCAGCCGCAATTATTAAAACAGACAAAGCATGCTTGTCGTTTCATCATCCCTCTTAAATAGTATATTATTTCATTAGAAAAAAATACTAGATGTTTTTAATTGTAAGAGATATGAAGAGAAATACTACATTAACCAACACACAGCATTGATTGCTTAGGCAAATGTCTTCTAACATACTTCAGATTGACCAGTGCCTTGTAGATTCACAGATTATTATGAAGAAGGATTAAGGTAGCAAGCTGGCAGAAACGTTAGCATGTCAGACATATTGCTTAGTGGCATTTCTTCTGACTCTTTACATTCTGAATTTGAATCTCACCAAGGTTGACTTTCCTTTTTCATCTTTTTAGGGTCAATAAAATAAAGTACCAGTCAAATGCTGGGGTCAATGTAATTAACTTGGCTTCTCCCTTTAAAATTGCTGACTTTGTGTCAAAGTTTGAAACAATTATTGGAGAAGGATGTAAACATCTACAACAAAATGAACCAAGCCCTTTGCAATATTTGTTTTGCACCAAGTTTAAGATACTGTTTTGTTGTTCTCACCATCTGAAATGCAGTGAACTAGTAATTGCCCCATTCAATATACATAAGCAAAACTATTATTGTTCATTAATTACAATATAAAATAAATAAGAGTCACATCCTGTCTCTTTTCTACTAGCATATCAGAGACATCTGCTTCTAGCTGTCTTTGTCCTTTGATTTCACACCATCCAGTATTCCTGTTGACATCTCTTACAATAACAACAGTGCACTCATCCATAAGCAAGTACAATTTGCTGTGAAGAAATCCAGCCAACAGAAATAAGCTGCTGCTTGCCACCAGAGAATGGTTACTGAGACAGTTTAACCATTGGTATTGTTGGTTGCTTTCTCTATTTTTAACAAATTTTTTTTCTCATACTGAAGAAACCAGCTCTACTAAGAAAACAGATTAGCAATACTTATCTTGACAATTTTTTTTTAGATGCATCTTCCAAAAGTTTATCTTATTTCATTCATTTTTAGCAATAGTCCATTCCCAAATTCTATTAAATTCTAAGAATGTGCAATGACTTCCACATGTTACATAGATTTTGTTTTTATGTTACCACATTTGTTTACATTGTATTGAATACAGTTTTTTTTTAACATTATTGTTACATTGTATTGAATACAGTTTTCCAACTTCTCTGCAATAGACACATTGTTATTTCACATGTCTGTGAAAATAATACAAACATAACCAATTTGAATCCAATCCTGCACAAATAATCAATTATAGGTGAGAAAGTTCCTGTTGCTAAATATGTGAGGTTTCAAAGACAAGTTTCTTCCTATTCAGTGACACTGTCATCATTGGACATTGTTTTACAATTAGCGTTGTTTGGTGCCCATGTCATCCTGACAAGAAAATGTATCATCAAAGGCTATTCAGCCATGAACATCCCATCTTTTATATATCTAGTGCTACACTATCCAAGGTATCCTGCCCCGACTTTTATTTCTGGATAGTGTCATTTGAGAAAATTTAGCAGGTCATGCAACCATGGAAAGGCATTTTATCTATGCTATATAGACTCTGAGTACAGCCTCTCACAGATTTGGGTGGATTTTTTCTTCCATTATTTTTTTTAACTAATCCTTCAATCATCTACCCATTTCTAGTATATAGAATTATATACAAAATCAATGCAAAATTTTAACTCTAAAACAAAATTTTAAATAACTTAGATATATTTCTAGTATAATAAATATTTAATTTCTAACACTGGCATAATGCTTTACAATTTAGAGGGAAAATATAGTCAGTTAAATTGATTCCAGTTGACTGTTACTCAAGGATTACATTATCTACATAAAGTCTTTCTTTGTTTAAAAGAGAAGAATGTAATTTGAGGGAAATTTGGCTGTTATTTGTAGTTTGGTGAATGACCATGTTGAGGTTCCCTAGTTGGTGTGTTAGATTGAAGGCTTTGATGGAATTTAAGCAGCTTCCTGCAAATTATTTTTAAATAATACAGGCGTGATATCTTGGGCAATTGTCGTCTACTATTGCCTCGGGCTGACTAGAGCTTCGTGAGTAGATTTTGTAGACAGAAACTGAAAGAACCCCGTTGTGTGTGCGTGCGTGTCTTTGTGTCAGTGTTTCCCCCTTCCACCGCTTGACAACCGGTGCTGATGTGTTTCCGTACCTGTAATTTAACAGTTCGGCAAAACAGATCGATAGAATAAGTACGGGGCTTAAAATAATAAGTGATGGGGTCAATTCATTCGATTAAAAAATTCTCCAAGGCGGTACCCCAGCATGGTCGCAGTCTAATGACCGACACAAAAAATATATAATATAATTATTGACGGTTAATATAATATTGAATTTTGGTAATTTTGCTAGTCTCAGAATATTTTGAAATAAAATTCATAGATTTCAGTTCTTCTGTTGAAAATTACACTGCATACATCGTGGATCTGTGTCTACATCTAACAAGGTGGGCTGCGCTTTTTCCACGGTAAGAGTTTAGTACTGGTAACGAGATAGAATCATCACCCCTGCTACCGCTGGAAGTCCGACCTGTTGATTCAACCATCAGCCGCTTGCACCCTTTTGTAAATTAAAAAAAAAAGGCTAACGAACCAACTAGGGAAGCTCTACATGGTCGTTCACCAAACTACAAATAACAGCCAAATTTCCCTTAAATCACATCCTTCTCTTTTAAACAACAAAAAAAAGACATTATGTAGATAATGTAATCCTATATCTCTCTAAAAAGGCAGGATAGTCACAGCTGGAATACCTCTGATCTCAGGACAGAGAAAAGGAAAGAAATAGTATATTGCTGAAATTTAAAGCACACACAAAAAACACGGAGTGTTAGTATGGGAATTAAAATTAACATAAAAAATAAGTCAGGGTCAAATCTAGTTTTGCCTGGAGCAACTATATGAGACGTTCAGACAAGCAGGAAAAAGGAGTTAGTGTGCGCGCGCGTAATTGAGAAAAAGGAGGGGAGATAGAGAGAATTCCTTGTGTGTGTGCTTGGCTTATAAAATAAATATTTATGAGCAATTAAGTAATAACAAAATAGATATTTTAATGAGGTGAATAGATTAAATATACTAGTTTACAGTTACGATCGAACGAATTTTCACTTATCTTATCCAAAGTAGATATATTTAATCATGCAACGAATCAAGCCGAATTTTAAAACTTAAGAGAAAACATGTTCATGAAATAATAATTGCTTTCCCAAGTAAGGTCTCAACATTTAGCTTGAAATATTTACAAAATAGCAAGAAAAAATAAGACATTGACTAATTCGATAAAAAACAATATTAATTAATACTACGAAAAATATAATTAATTACTCACTTGAGATACAAATTATACAAGCACCGAAAAAAGGTAATGCGAACAACTTGATAAAACTTCATACATCTAATCATGTACACCTGAGAACGTTTTACGAGTGGGTAATGGAAAATACAGAATAAACAAGAAAAAAAGTGTAAATATTTACGAAACCGAAACCTGGGGGAGGAAAAATAACTTCTAATGAACTGATAATGTTGATAAATATTAACGAAACAATTAAAATTAAAACACGAATAACTGGGAAGATATCTACACAATTTATAGAGTGATCTTTTAACGGGTTTTCTTTTCGTGCATCGTTTATTAACGAAGTACGATGAGGTTTAAGTGGATGACATTTCTTTAAAAAACAATGTGGAAAGGGGACAATATTGACAGTTTACATAGTTACATAGTCAAAGGGACGTGTTTCTGGCTACATAACTTCCCTGCTTTCTAGAATATTTATAAGTTAGGATGAGTAAAGTAAAATTAAATAAAACTTGCCAATGCAGAGATATTTTACAATCATTTTAAAATTTGTTTTACATTCATAAAAAACTTATCGTTACTTGATTTTGCAATTATAATAGTCCCACTATTATTTTATTCTACCTACATAATAATAATAGTATACAATGAAAAGAAAAGTTTAAATATAATCATTTCCCATTCTTATTTACTCCTATGATTTAATTCGAAAAGAAATTTTTAACTATTTCAGAATTAGCTGTATTCTTTTCTTTTCTACTCTAGGCACAAAGCCCGAAATTTTGGAGGAAGGGGGCCAGTCGATTAGGTCGACTCCAGTACGCAACTGGTACTTAATTTATCGATCCTGAAAGGCAAAGTCAACCTCGGCGGAATTTGAACTCAGAACGTAACTGCAGACGAAATACGGCTACGCATTTCGCCCGGCGTGCTAACGTTTCTCATTACTTTATTGCCCACAAGGGGCTACACATAGAGGGGACAAACAAGGATAGACAAACGGATTAAGTCTATTATATCGACCCCAGTGCGTAACTGGTACTTATTTAATCGACCCCAAAAGGCTGAAAGACAAAGTCAACCTCGGCGGAATTTGAACTCAGAACGTAGCGGCAGACGAAATACCGCTAAGCATTTCGCCCCGCGTGCTAACGTTTCTGCCAGCTCGCCGCCTTCGAATATTCTTCACTACTCTAGGCATAAGGCCCGAAATTTGGGGGGAGGGGGCCAGTCAATTAGACCGATCCCTAGTACGCAACTGGTACTTAATTTATCGATCCTGAAAGGATGAAAGGATACTCTTTTCTACTCTAGGCACAAGGCCCGAAATTTTTGGAAAGTGGGGCCAGTCGATTAGATCGACTACAGTATGCAACTGGTATTTGATTTATTGATCCTGAAAGGATGAAAGGCGAAGTTGGAATTTGAACTCAGAACATAAGAATTGGCTGTATTGCTCCAAACAACTAATAAAATTCTATGATACAATTTAAAAATAACTGTTTCTTGCATTTTCTTTTGAGCAACACTGTGTATCGGTGTATTGGATATTAGATGTTGAACACATCTTAGATATTTTCGTTTAGTTAATCTTTTGAAACATTTCCTCAGGCACTGAAGTAGATAAACAAAACACCTTATCTAATGATGCACCTCATTTTACCATATTTTTAACCTAGTTTTTATATTCATGTCAGTAAATTTGAAAATGCCCCACATTCATGATATATTAGTAAAGCCATCAGCAACTAGCAGCATGCAAACTAGCTGATCAAACATCCTTCCAATAAATTATTATAGTAAAAAGTAATAAATTTAAAAGGCAGCAACTGGCAGAGTCATTAAGAGAATCAAGAAAAGAATGCCTTGTATTTATTCTAAATCTTTGTATTTTGAGCTCAAATTCCCCTGAAGCCAACTTTGCATTTTATCCTTTCAAGGCCAATAAAGTACTCATCAAGTACTGGGGTTATTTCTCCTTTCTCTTGAAATCATCTATGTGAAGGAACCATAACATCAAGGTTCTAACAATCTTTTTACAACCAGTTTTTTGATGCAACAAGAAAAAAAAATATCTAAACTTAAAACTCTTTTACTAATAAGTTCTCATATCCTTCATGTGCTTGATTTTCTTTGAGTCAATAACCACTAATTATTTAGCGATGATCACAACTCTCACTGCTTTGCCTCTGTTAAGTGTGACATCTTGTACTCTACAGAAATAAGTAGTTTCCGCCAGATTTACACATTTTGTCAATACCAGCTTTCATATAGTCCAATGAAGCTTTTAGAGCTAGATATTAATAACAGAACATTTTTTCAAGAGAACAGACAGCATCATAAACCTACTTCCTATGAACAATTCCCAACATAGAGGCAACTCAAGAAATGCAGGACTCTCTATCTCCCCTAACATCATCACCTGGATGAATTCTATGAAGAAGCTTTCCATTATCACACAACTGGCTAGAAATACTAACTAGATTTTCAGGCCATGTCAAAAGAAATATGGATACATTGGTCCCAGGTAATAAAGATACAGTGGTCTTCAACACACTATATCTGAATAAAAGATGGAATGGTCACAGGTGAACGCTATTGATCATAATTGACCTGAGACTAAACAATAATAGAATATTACCCAGAAACCAACTTTACCATTTTTTTATTGAAATGTTCAATTCTTTAGGCAACTTCAACTGTGCCTTAGCTTCAACTGCTGCTCAAATTCATAGTTCTTCTGAACTTGCAAACTTTCACTTTGCTTCATTCTTCTCACCACTTATTCTTGATTTCTTTCTTTAAATCTCATAACTTTATGTGTAGTTCTGAATATCAAGCACACAACTACACTGCACTTTTTGACATTAAGAGAGTATGAGACAAAACATCAGTCTTTCTCAGAAAACATTCCCAGATAATCTAATATTTATACTTAAATAAATTGAAATATGTAAAACTCAAGGTTTATGAGCTAGTCATCCAAAACTATATGCACTCAACTAGCTTAATCCATGCATGTACTATACATTTATTATCCCATGCAAGTTCTCACAAAGAGTAAATAATACAGCTATGGTAAGGTTTGAAATCATAATTTCTAAGTAAGAAATCCAGTACCTGAACCTCACAACTGTGCTGCAATAAAACAATAATTTAGCACTCATGATCCCTATTACTAACAACTTAGTATCAATTGTATATGCGTGTGAGAAATAGGAAGTAAGTCAAAGGAGGTAAATTAACTAGAAAAACTGTACTTATAATATTGGAGTAGAGAGACTGAATGTTTTGGAAAGCTAAGCTGAGCCCCCTCGAAATATAAGTAAAAATATTACCACAAAATTCACTAAATGCTGAATGCTATTTTCATTGATATGAGTATCAGACAACTCATTAAAACAAACATAAACACAGAAATATATCCAACCACTTATAATACCTACTTATAATAATAACTAACAATACCTACCACTTAAAATACAGAATTGTTTTCTATGATGCTGTACTTTTTTATAATGACAGCTCTACCTCACCAGCTCCTTGCAAATAGCATGGTCAATACCCTCTCCAAACAACACTCAACAGAATTCAATATATACTTCCTAGACAAAGTATGATTTACTTTACATTCCAAGAATCCTTCCAGTAAACCAATATCAATGGCAGTTCTGTTACAAATAATGTGAATACATAACAAAATCAACATGTGTCTATCTATCAGTCTGTATGTCTATTTCTCTCTCTCTCTCTCTCTCTCTCTCTCTCTATATATATATATATATATATATATATATATATATACTCACAACCCCTATCTCAATTTGTAATTATATATATATATATGAATATGCATGCATGTGTGTGTGTACAGACACACATACCTTTTGTTTGACAGACAAGATAAAAGGTGTTAAATACATATTGTGATCTTCAAGGTGTCACTGAAAGATAAGAAATCATGAGTAGCAACAAAGTAAATCACCAGAATTGAACAAACACAAAATTCTACCATGTTTGCCAATAAACATGATAGCCAAAGTTGTACAGAAACACCTGCCATTAAGTCATTTTTACATCTCTACTAGATAAGAGCTGTTTTATAGGATTAAACAAAAAGGACTCTTAAACATCTTTTTATGTATGATCTACAATCAATAAAAGTTTTTAAAGTTTGCCTTAAATTTATATTTTATGTTTAAAAAGAAATCGTTCTTCTATTTATATGGTCTGTAAATGCCAATTGTTGCAGTTGACGCTGACACAGCTGTTTAAGTACTTATCAAACAAAACACCTAACTGGTCAGGCTGAAAGACTACAATATGTTGATATTTGACAATCAGTCAACTCACTCATAAACCATATTATTCATGCTTGTTCTGTTTGCAATTCTTTTTTCTTCTCTTTCTTTATCCTTTTTTTTTTTTTCTTTTCATTTTTGACATGAGTAAACGCAGTGACACTTATTGACATTGAAAAAGGAAGTATTTCCAGCTGCATTTGATATTTTTGCTAAAATTTGAAGAGCTGAAAATCGTTTGTGATTGTATCTAGCACAATCATTTTTATCTCTAATCTGAAAAAAATTTGTCTGTTTTTTCATGAAGTAATAAAACCAAGTACATATTTCTTTTTTAACTTTAAACCATGAGACATTGTGATGGGCAGAAAATCACTAACAAGATGTTTTACCTTACTTCAAACAAAGAAACAATTCAAAATTCTGAACATAAGTGCAACTTTGGTGTTAATATATCTACACATGGATCTTAAAATATATTTACAGACTGTCAACAACCTGCCAAAACCAACAAAATAAAACACTAAGAACTTTTACTATGAGAGATCCAACAGCAATGTTGACTTTCTGGAAATCCTTCATTTTGAATAGGTTAAATTATTGCTTCTTACTGAGAGGCCTTAGCTCCCAACTGAAAAGATTGCAAACAAAACATTCCCCTAACAAATAACCAATGTCAGAGCCCTGAACTACTGCCAATTATTCTCTAATTTGTTAATGGGAATGATATGCAATCAAAGCCAAGCAACACGATTTTTCAAAGTCTCATTCCAAAGTTTAACATACAAGAAAGAACAAACAAGAGGAATAGGAGGTACTCTTTTTCAATAATGCAAAAACACCTTTGTCAAATATGCTATTTCAAAGTGTAGACTTTCAAATGACAAAATATATATTATCTATGTTAAAATATAACCATTTTATAATATATTCTTCACAAGGGGGATGCTAACATTGGTAGAGGCAGATTGTATGACATTTGTGACAGAACTGTGATGCTACAAAGCTGTGAGGTATGGGCCATGAATGCAGAGAATAAGAAAACTGAAAAGAAATGAAACTGGCATGTTCTGTTGGAAATGCAGTGTAAGTGTATATTAATGACAAAGGATAAATACATTGAGAAAATCTAGGCATAACAGAAATTATATGCAGTGTGCAGGAAAGGAAACTGCACTTGAATAGTCTGCATATGGATGAGAACAGCTGTATAAAGAAGTGCCAGTCACTTGTGAAAGATGGAGACCCAGGAAGACATGAGATGAAGTGGTGAAGGTTAATCTCAGGGCCTTAAATCTCATGGAGGTGATGACAAAGGACCAAGATGACAAGCAGTATGCAGTTTTCAAGACAACCTACCCATCTTGACAAAACTAAGTTTTTGAAAGCACAATGTGTGTGTGTGTGTCTGTGTGTGCGCGCGCAGCCACTTGTTATAAAGAAAACAGTTTTATATTAACTTGAAGGATTACTCCATACTTTTTGTAGAATACACTGTTCTTTACCAAGACAAATATTAATAGTGACTTCAAAGTTTCAACCTGCTAAGCATCATTTGACTGTGTGAGTGTGTATGTATGTGGGTGTATACACAAACACAATACCAAAATACCCCTGCCCATCCAGTTTCCTCCTCAAGACATTCTCACCACCCATCTTCTCACTAACTACAGTTCTGTTAGTGTAATTAAATGTGAGCTGAACAACATACTTCCCCAGCTTTTACTAACTGGAACCATGTCACTTGTTATCCATCCTTCATTCTTAAATACTGTCCTCGCCACTCACTTTTTACATTGATCACTCACAACCACACATCATCTTCTGCTCTTTCTCTCATCCCCTTCAACAATAATACTAATATTATTGCTATTCTACTGCTCTTCACCCTTCCTTTTTGTATACTGCCAGTCATTCCCTACCCCCCCCACCTCTCAGCAATTCATATGTATCATTGGACACTCTCCCACCCTTCACAACCCTACCTAAATTTCTACCATTGTCATCTACTCTCCCCTACTTATCCCTCAACACCAGCTATTAAGCAAAGGAGTGTTTTTCAAAGAACAGCATCCTTTCTCATTTTTATCAAAAATGACCAGCTATATTGTATATTTGAATCTGAAAGATAATTTGGGAATACAAGGTTTGAAAGATTGCTAGGAAATGCTTCATAAGCTTGTCAGTTTATTGTATTTTCACACTATGAAATTAATGGCTTGAATTTAGATACTGTATATACTAAATGGTATATGAAATGTATATTGATATAAAATATATGTTTGAATTGTAATAAATATTTCCCTTCCTTGTACCTTTTGCATTTATTTAGGAAAATATTTTTTAAATCTTCTGCTTTAAATACTGAAGATTATGATTGTGTGGAAAAAAAATTCAGAAGTTCAATCACCTTTTTTAATTATTTTCCCTCTCTGTGTAAACCTAAGCCTAAACTCTTACCCAACATTAAACCTAACTCCAAAATCTAACTTTCAACCAAATTTTTTCTTTGCAGTATTGTAATTAATCTTTAAAATATTTAATCCAGATAAAACACTGAAAAAATTTCAAAAATGGAAGATAATAACTTATTGCATGTGGCTACCATTTTGATGTTAAACAGGAATAACTGTTGCCTTTAAAGTTTAATGTAAATACTAATACACAAAGCTATTAATCTCAAGTGTCGTAAGTTGAACTACAAAACGAATTAAACACAGCATCAAAGAAACAAAAATGAAACTGCTCCTGGTAAGAATCATTACAGAGAAAAAGCATGCATGTGTGTTTGGGCTCAAATCTTTAAGCTAATTTGAAGATATATTTAATTTCATGTGAGTTTATAACATCACGATAATAAATATATTTATCATCATCATCATTTTACAAGTTCCAGACTAAGAAATAAAAATATGAAATTGGAGGTCCTTAAAAGTAAACTGAGCAAAAACAAAGGAAGTCAGAATACTTTCATCATCAGGGAAATAACTGTAATCTTCCAATAAAAAAGTTTGTAGAAATTCTGTAAGGTGAGTACATTATAAACAATCATCATCATCATCATCATCGTCGTCGTCTAACGTCCGTTTTCCATGCTAGCATGGGTTGGACGGTTCGACCAGGGTCTGGGAAGCCAGGAGGCTGCACCAGGCTCCAGTCTGATCTGGCAGTGTTTCTACAGCTGGATGCCATTCCACTCCGTGAGTGTAGTGGGTGCTTTTTACGTACCACTGGCACAGGTGCCAGGGGAGGCTGGCAGTGGCCCCAATCAGTTGGTGCTTTTTACGTGCCACCGGCACAGAAGCCAGTCAATAGACACATAAAAGGTGTAGTGTCATCAAAGGCAGGTTAAAAGAGAAAATAGATTTCATATGCAGCAGGTGTACTGAGACAGTAAGCATAAGAGTGCTTGGGAAACAGATACTCTCAAATGGCGATCAGCTTCTAGAAGCAGTTGACAGCTTTTGCTACTTATGTGACGAAATTAGCAGTGGAGGTGAATGTTGCAAAAGAGTAGTAGCTAGAATAAGAACAAGTTCAGGAAGCTACTATCTTTGCAAGCAACAAAGTGCTTATCCATCTTGATCAAGGGAAGAATTTTTTATGCTTGCATGCAAAGTGCATTGCTGCACAGCAGCAAGACATGGGCTTTCAGCAAAGAAGACATGTGAAAGACAAGAAAGCAACAAGGCAGGATGTTTCACTCACCATCTATCCTCTTAACAACTGTCTATTCTGTACCCTCTCATCTGCCCTTCATCTCTTCTGCTCACTGTGCCCCGCCAACCAGACTGAGAGGTGAGTACTTGATTTATGCATACTGGATATCTCCCTTCCTCATACCCCCATCACCTATATTCCGCTACCTCTCTCACTTCTTTTCTCCCAAATCATGAAGCCTGAGTAGTGGGGATTGCACTCTACCAACCTTCACCCGCCCTGATTCTCTTGGCATACTCTCTGAGATATACCCTGGCCCTTCACCATTATCTTGTCTCTTTTCCATGCACCAATTTACCCACTTATACAAAAAGTAGGGTAACACTGCATCTCTTCCAACTCAACCCCACTTCCTCCCACCACCTTTTCACTTTGACTCTCATTAATACCACCTATTAACCTTTTCTATTTTATTTTTCCTTCATGCATCACTTTACCCATCCATACATAATGTGGGGTAGCATTATATGTTCTCTTACTCAACCCTTCCCACCTATCATTCTAACTAACTCTCACTAACCACCTAATACTTTCCACCTTATTACCAGCTTCCCTAACAATATCTCTGTTAGTTTGTCTCTTACAACCCTCTTTCAACAATAAACCTTTGTAAATCCAACCTTCATAAACTGCCCACCCTAAGCTGTCATGGCAAACAAACTGATCCAACCCATCCACCTACTCATCACTGAGTCCACCATCTCAACTTACTCTGTCCCCGCTCTGCTTCACACTAATTCTTGAAATTACTCTTCCCCATCTCTTCTCCTTTGTTTTCATAACACCCACCCCAAACACATTATTCTCTTCATCACCATCCTCTCACAATAAATCTGTTCCATTCAGCATGGAAGCTCACTTTCAATTTGCAAGTTTCAAGGCAACCTCAACAGTGTTGGTGCCACAAAAATTACCCAGTAACACTCTGTGATTGGTGATTAATACAAGTTATGACAATGCAGGACTTTGCTGTTAGCAAGATGAAAGATGGAGCTTTCTCACCTTGCTAACAGCAAAGCAACTTCTATAGTGCTTGTGCATTCACAATATGCACCCAGTACACTCTGTAAAGTGGTTGGTGTGAGAAGAGCCATGCAAAAATAAGACACTGGAGCAAGACGTGTTACTCTGACCCATTGAATTTTATCAAATTATTCTACCCATATCAGCATGGAAAACAGGTATAAAGTGATGATGATGATGATGAATATATACACGTCTATATACTCAAATATATTATATATTCATATACAAATGTATACATATATAAAAACATGTATATTGCAGACCATATATTACATTATATATATATATATAAATATATAATGTAATATAAAATCTGTAGTATACATATATGTATATATACACACAGACACATCAATTTATAGACAAATGTATACAAATATGCATATGCATATATACCTTTCTAATTTCCTAAAATATTAGTCTCTCTCTCTCTCTCTCTCTCTCAGAAGCAAAAATGTCCTAATTCTTCTGCTAAAGTACCTAATGCCTTTGTGATTTCTAAATAATTATAGATAATAAATCACTAAGATCAATAGCAACTTACTATGCAAGATATATTATCTTACAGTGATGGATTGGAAATTTCAAAAGAGAAATATAATTGGATTTGCTATTACAATAAACTGTGTGAGGTTTTAACTAATCGTTGTGATCAGAAAGATAGAAACTGGAAGGCAAAGCTTTGTAATCAGTGTAAGTAAAGGATAAAAGTAATCCCTCATTTTAAAACGGCCATTTTAAATACATATATATATATATATACATACATACATATACATATATATATATATATATATATATATATATACATATATGATATCCGCTTTAAAATGAGGGATTACTTTCAAATATGTATATACCAGAGGGGAAACACTGTGCGTCATTTAAATCAATGGAACTACGCTTGGAAAGTTAACCCCGCCAAGGCAAGTCTACCCTCTCCGTGCCACAGATGTTGAAGGCACAGATACCAGTGTCTGTGCAATATGAAAATATACGAGTGCATGCAGTTAAATCAGTTTCAATTATCATTCCCAAAGTGCGACTTTTTTTTTTTTTTTTTTGAATATCATGAGTTAACTACAGACGGAAGAATTGAACCTTATAATTTCTGTTGCTAAAACCAAAAAATAATGGAACAACGACTGCAGGCTAACATAGCAGTATTTTATAAACCTTAAACAAATAAATAAATTGACGGCCATACAACAGACAGATTAATAGACAAATAGCTATATAGACAGACAGGTAGGTAGATAGGCATAGTCAAGTGCTTCTGATATCATCACTAATTGAAGTTAAAAAAAAAAACCACTGAGCCCATAGTAAACAACAAACTAATAATGCAGGCTGCAACCGTTCTTCTGCATTCCTTTATACATTTCTCTCTTTAGTAGTCTTCAACACAGGTCGGCGATCCAATCAGTTTGATGACTTGTCAAACAAAATATATAATAAAAATCAATATAATGACAGAAGAATAGGATAAAATAAAGGGAAAAGTATAAACCGAATCGGAAGAAATTGAGAAATAGTCTCTTTTAATTTTATCGATCTAAAACAATTTGAAAATACAATTCGATTGTTTTCATTCATCAAACCGCTGAAGACTGTCTCTCGCCTTCGTTTCATTTCTTTTCTTGTCGTGTAAAGATTCGGATACCATGTCCAGAAGTTATCAGGTATTACTCGCTTATTTCATTTAAGAAATATGTAATAGCTGATAACGATTAAGCAATTTTTGACTTCATGCTGTGTAATTTAAACTGAGATAAAGAAGAAAGGGGTGAAAGAGCACGTGAAATACAGGTGTTCAGACTTTTTAAGATGAGAGTTGCTATCGAGCATAAATCGAAGTAGCCGTAACATGACACTAAAGCCCGGCATACAGTTGATCATCATCCTTTTCTTCTCAAACGAACTACTATTGAACTGAATAGTGTGGGCTGCAATTATCGGGGGAATGATAATTCATCCTCATAATATATATATATATATATATATATATATATATATATATATATATATAGGCATATATATATAAGACATATTTTCAAATAATGAAATGATTTTGAATCGTTTTATGTCTGTGTATGTATAGATGTGTGTGAATATGTTTGTGTGTATAGGGGGGAAGGCATAATCTGTGTGTATATATATAAGCATGTGCATGTATAAATGTGTGTGTATGTATGTATATATATATATATATATATATATATATATATACACGCACATCGCCTTGTGCGTGTATGTGCAGACAGACAGACAGGCAGATAGATAGATAGATAGATAGATATGTATGCCTATTGTGTGCGTGTGTGTGTGTATGTGTATATATATTATATATTTATATATACACGCACATCGCCTAGTGCGTGTATGTATGTACAGACAGACTGACAGATAGATAGATATAGATAGATAGATAGATAGATAGATAGAGATAGATAGATAGATAGATAGATAGATAGATAGATAGATAGATAGATAGATATGTATGCCTATTGTGTGCGTGCGTGTGTGTGTATGTGCGTGCGTGTATGTGTGTGTGCGTGCGGGCGTAGATTACCGGCTTTTTGTGTTATACCTTGAACCGGTACGAAATTTTTTTTTTAAATATGTGAAGATGTGTCAATGAATCAGGTGATAGGATTGTTATTTTTTTTTTTTTTAATAAATTCTAAACAAATCCTTTTAAATAAAAGAAAAAGAAATATTTTTGGCAAAACATATTTGAATGAACAATAACTTACCGTCGCCAATGTATATTACTCTCCAAGAGTCATTTAAAAATACGCGGTAATAAGGGAAGTATTTGATTCGAAATATCAATTTATAATAATCGTAAACAAAACACAAGGATTTTCCTAATTACATTTAGGATGGTTACTACAAGGAGAGAGAGAGAGTAAGAAAAAGGATAGACATAGACAAAAACAAGAAAACGAGGAAGCAGCCGACAACTGCTTCCTTCCTGGAGGACAGAATGGACGAGAGTGAGATACAAGAGAAATTAGATTGCGTACGTAGCAGACGGAGGAAGGGAGAGAATAATACTGGGTGAGAGAAACAGTACATATAAAGTGAGAGGAATAAAGTGGGAGAAATAAATATAATAAAAGAAGAGATACATAGAAAACTGAGAAGCTGACATACAAAAAAATGATGTTAATGATTATAGAGGGGGTGGAATACCATGGTAGAAACTCAATAGTGTGAGGAAGTTATTTTGATGCGGAAGGATCAAATTAGCGAGAAGGTTAACTAAGAAGCACGCTAGGCAGTTATGTAACCATGGTAACTGACAGTATCCTACTTGCTAATACTACGCACTGATATATGAAATAACGTAAATAGTTCGCGAATAGCAGACGATAAAAATATCAGTCGGCCTGTTCAAGATTCTTTCTTTTTCGAATAAATTTTACTGGAATATTTTTCGTTTTGTCTTTTTTTAGAACTTTTCAGTGAATTGTATATACTTAGTAACCTATTCTGAAACGCCAATAAAATTATTTCCTTTACATTATAAATTTTTTATTTCTCAAGTAATTATACATGCAAAATGTAACCCTATGTAAATGTTGAGCATAGCTTTGATCTCAACCTTTCACCTTTTAGTCTCGCAGTTTAGATTCTCCCAGTAGACGTCATTAATGAATGTTTAATGCGGTCACCATTCTTGGATTTTTTTAAAACTAATACAGAATTTGTAAACTTAGGAATAAATGTTCCCAATGTATTGAAAAGAAACATAGTAAAGACTTTCATAGTGCATGCAAATGGCTTTGCTATTTAATTTATTAAATAAATAAATAAATAATAGAAAGTTAGCATACAGAATGAGCAACTTTACCAACTCAACATCAAACTTTTCCACTTAACATGCCAATCTTATTCCAATTTGACTAGAGATGTCACTTCTGCCTACCTAAAATTAAGATATCTTTTTCAGTAAATGGAAAAATGCCAATATTATTCAATATTAATGTAAAGAGACAATTTAGCTTCCATTAACCACCCAATGCAAGTTTAAGGATTTCTAGGCTTTTGAAAGAGTTAATACTAATATTGGTTTCAAATTTTGGCACAAGACCAGCAGTTTGAGGGGATGGATAAGTCAATGTTATCGACATCGATGCTTAACTGGTACTTATTTTATCAACCTCAGAAGGATGAAAAGCAAAGTCGACCTCAGTGAAATTTGAACTGAGAACATAAAGACAGACAAAATGCTGCTAAACATTTTACCTGGCATGCTAACGATTCTGCCAGCTCATCGCCTTCAACACTGTCTAATATTAACAACATAACAAATCACTTTGAATTCTATCCAACTTTGCCAATACTTAAACAAAGCTAAAATGAGAAACCATATTCACATCAACATGGATTATCTGTTATATATACTTAATACAATTGCCCTGAGTTTTCCAAGTTATAGAACAGCTAATATACAATTGAAGGAGTATTATCTAATAATATCAATATAATGTATCAACAAATTCCTCTTTTGAAGATCTATAAATGAAGATAAAATGGTAAGTCACACATATATCAGGAGAATTATCAACTATACATAAAAGGCAAATAAACATCTACCAGTTCATTCCAAGACTGAAATAAAATATTTGTTGTCACCATGGTCATAGAAAATCAGTGTGCAAAAGGATGCAAGGAAAATTTGTAGTTATCTATGTTGGAAATTAAAGGCTAAAGGCAATTCAAAAGTGAAATCATTTTACCAAGAGAAACTACATTTAACTCTGTAATTATTAATCACTCCTGGTCACTGTTATGATTTCCACTTTAGTTCACTGAATATATAGATATATACTATTTGCAACCTTCTGTTTAA
Source organism: Octopus sinensis (assembly GCF_006345805.1). Lineage (NCBI taxonomy): Eukaryota > Metazoa > Mollusca > Cephalopoda > Octopoda > Octopodidae > Octopus > Octopus sinensis. The sequence continues at coordinate 163,550,908 of NC_042997.1, read as the reverse complement.
ATTCCTTCACTTTTTCTTTCCTTTCTTTTCTCTACACCCCACCCACTTCTACATTTGTCCTCAACCTCATCTGAGTTCAAACATATATATAGTGCTTCAACATATAAATGTAACATAAATATCAACCATCCTGTCTATCTCACTTTTTAAATGCTAAAGTGACAAAATGTATACATAACTACATTAAAACAAGGAGAAAAAGAAGAACCGCAAGAAAAGAGAAAGTGAATAATAAAACAGGTGGAAATTTGACAACTGCAAAAATTTAAATAATTTGAAAGATATAAAATTTGAGTAATTTTATATTTTTCCACTAAAATATTTTAAAAATTATTGAGTATGAAAGAATAGGAAAATATTTTGGCATTTTGGAAGCTACTATGGATTCAGCCAAATCAGGCACAGGTTTTAGAGCAATTTTATCATATTTGAGAAGAGTGGTTAGGCAATTTACATAGAGGAGAACTAAAAATGTTGAAAGAAAGGTGAATTGAAACATTAAATGAACTAGAAATTTAACAAGCATGAAAGAAATTGTTAATAAACATTATTTCTTTCAAATCAGTGACCGTTTTTGTAGTAAAACAGCTACTAGGATCAAAAGTCACCAAAATAGTCTGTATGTTGTTGTTATTTTATGCTCTTGGCCAGTCCTGATTGAGAAAAACAGTGATCAAAGGTATTTCAGCTATGACCACCCAGTTTTTTTCAGAGTATGTAAGACCTCATTTTCTAAGGTATTATTTTCTTATTTAAGGTGGCAGATGTGATACAGCTATTTCTTACAAGATGACTGACCATGCAGCAGCTCCTTTATTGACGCAGTAAATCTGGCTCTTTAAAAATAATTTTCAAAGATAATTTTAACCAAATTTTAATCAGTTGCATCTATGAAATCCTGTTATTTAATTTTATTCAACAGAATTTAAGTTCAACAGAAACTATGGAAACCAACAGAATTTAAATTCGACAGAAACTATGGAAAACTCCACATTTTTTTTATTTGTAATGGTACCACATATTTTTTTATTATATAAGGAAAATGCAATGACATGAAATAAATTCAATGAAGAGAAAATTTCCTTCATTAGATATTACTTGTTTGCTTGGTATTTTAGAATCTTGCTAACCACTACATTTTCAAGGATCTCAGAAATAATGGGAAGGAATGCTGACCAATTTCTGCTACTAAACCACAGTGATACCCTCTGTTTTAAGTACATCATCATCATAATCATTTTAATGTCTATTTTTCCATGCTTGCATGGGTCAGGTGGAATTTGTTGAAGCAGATTTTCTATGACCAGATGCCCTCCCTATCACCAACTCTTACTTTTCTCCCAAGTATGTTAAAACTTTCACAGAAGACTGGAAATGAAAAGGACTGCATGACAATGTAATATCAAGACAAGAAGACACAGCACACATGCACATATATATGATGGGCTTCTTTCAGTTTCCATATATTAAATCTATTCAAAAGGCTTAAGTCAGTCCAGGACTATAACAGAAATCACTCGCCCAGGTGCAATGCAGTGGGACTGAACCTGAAACCATGAGTTTGGGAAGCAAACTTCTTAACCACACCACACATTAATCCTACTCCAAGTATCTCCACAACTTTATTAACTAAAAGTAAGTAAAGTTCTTTCCTGAACCATAAAGTCGGTTTCCTGGTTTCTATGGCATATATATTCCCCACATGGTCTGTCACGGGGTTACTCATTTTTGCCAGCTGAGTGAACTGGAGCAACGTGAAATGAAGTGTTTTGTTCAAGAACACGTGTCACCCAGTTCAGGAATCGAAACTATAATCTTACAATCATGAGTCCAATACCCTAACCACTAAGCCATACACCTCCACATTAATCAAAAAGAAAGATTAAATCATACAGTGGGTCACTGCTCATCACAAAAACAAAATTTATTACAGCACTAATCAACACAAGAAGAAGGCTGAAACCCTAATAAGTTTTTTTTTTTGTTTTTTACTTTTTGGTTTGTTGGTTTACACACACATATACACACACATGCATGCATGCAACAGGCTTTTTGCACAGTTCCTCTCAACCAAATTCACTCACAAGACATTGATTAACTTGAGCCTATAATAAAAGACACTTGCCCAAGTTGCCATGTAGCAGAACTGAATCTGAAGCCACATGGTTGAGAAGCCAACTTCTTAACCACACAGCCATGTCTGGGCCATAATTTTTAAAACCATATTTTTTAACTTCCTCATGATCCTTATCATATAAACTTATTCTGTTTTTAGTTTTGTTTTTGTTTTTGTCTTTTTTGTGTGGTGGTAAAATTTCTTGTCTTAGAGGTCAATATAGTGGTAAGCTCTCACAGTTTTCTAAAAACAAAATATTCCTCCGCTCCTGTATTTCGCAGATTCAAATTATTTGAGGAAATCTAATGATGTTAATGATGCCTGGTATATTCCATTACAGTACAGAAACAAGAAATAAATCCAGTTCAAGACTTGGAGCAAATCTGAGAAGATTCTGTTGCTAGGTAAAATATATGAAAAAGCAGCCTCTATACTATCATCCAATCAGTATTTAAACAATAAATAAAACGTACAAAATTAAGCAGTTTCACTAACAAGCTACTGACACAAGGATGTTTGAGAAGAATGTATAAGTAGCAATTATTCAGTAACTTGAGAAGTAAAATATGTTTGATATTGTTTCAGGAGAGGATGGACCAAGAGACAGGCACCAAATAAAGTAAGTGTTTTTAAGGTTATACATTCTTTTGTTTTCAGCTTCAGATGAAGACACTCAAATTCCCTAGTACTTTGTCAAACCACAGACAAATGAAAATATAAACAAAGGGCCATGGTGTAATATGACACCAAAAGAGCCTCTATGTATTTATTCAACCTGCTAGAAATAATACCCAAGTTCCTTAATATTATATCCTTAAAGAACTGAGTTTTGGGAGTTTTTTTTTTTTGGTGGGGGTGGGGTTTGAGAAGATGGCTTAAATATAAATTTTTATGGTCTCTCTCAGACTGGAAAGACTGAAGTGACTAATGCCAGGCTAAAAAAACCATAGGTAGGAAGAGAATTGTAAGTCTGGTTTGAATGGTTACAACAGAGTGAGTTTCACTAAAGGACAAAATGGTGGTGTTAGGCCTAGAGGTCTTTAAGATAAGCAGAAGGCATGAACAGCAAAATATTGGACTATGTTTTTACCACAAAAACCTTTGTGTTGCAGTATTGATTGGTAGACCTAATCTTTTAGTCAGTTCAGCATCACCACCAAATCCTTAGATGATTTCAGTAGAGTTCATTCAGTTGCAAGCATTCAAACCAGTTCTCCAGGCAGAGAATAGCTTTCTTCTACAAGTCTTGGGGTACTGAAATAATGATGATGAATGCTACTTTGGTTAGTCTGGGGAAATAGTAGAAGAACACTTGCCCAAGGCACCATGCAGTGGGACTGAACCTGGAACCATGCAGTTGGGAAGCAAACTTCTTACCACACAGTCACACCTCTGTCTATGTACCTGGTTATCCATATTGTACACCTTATATATAGTTTTCATACAAAACACATTTAATAAGATAAAGTATTTTTTCTGAAATCAATGAAATACATAAATCTAGCTTTCAATTTTTCTACATCTAAAGATGAGAAAATTAGAGAACTAAAATAGAGAATAACATTCAAAGAAAACTTCCTTAAAATATTTCTAAAGATTCAAAAATAAAACAAATAGTTTTAGAGAAACTATACATAGAAACAGGTTTGTGATTTAAAAAAACCAAGGCAATAAGATACATTTATGGATTTGTGTTAACTTATTCCTTACATTAAGACATCAGTTACCTTTATGACAGCAGTCAGTCATATGATAGTTTTGCGATAGCCAACATATTATAACTGTAAACACAATTTGAATTTAAGCAGTTTCATTTACATACAAGGTAGTAAATGATGTAACATTTTCAAATGTTTTCATAAGGAAATAATAAAATTTTGATTAAAAAAATTTTTTTATGGTTCAGTTATTTGCAGAGTGTCTAAGCCTGGTGTGAGACAAAAAAATACCAAAACTCTGGACCAACTACTTGTAACAGAGTAGAGTCTGCTAAATGTGCCCAAGGATTCAATGGTGGTGCTAAACAGGATAACAGATCAGGTCTCTTCATTATCATCATCATCATCATTTAGTGTCTACTTTCCATGCTGGCATGAGTTAGATGGTTTTACTAAAGCTGGTAAGGTGGAGGGTTGCACCAGGTTCCAATCTGATTTAGCATGGTTACTATAGCTGGATGCCTTTCCTAACACTAACCACTCTACAGGTGTAATGGATGCTTTTTACATGCCACCAGCATGGATACCAGTTACATGACACTGACATCAGCCATGGCTACGATTTCACTTGGCTTGATGGGCTTTCTTAAACACAGCATATCACCAAAGGTCTCAGTCACTTATCATTGCCTCCATAAGGCCCAATGTTTAAAGAGTGCATTTTACATGCCACCAGCACTGGTGCCAGTTACATAACACAGGCATTGACCATGACTATGATTTCATTTGGCTTGATGGGTCTTCTCAAGCACAGCATATCACCAAAGGCCTCGGTCACTTGTCATTGCCTCCACATGGCCCAATGTTCAGAGATCATGCTTCACCACCTCGTCCTATGTCTTCCTGGGTTTACTCCTTCCACAGTAAACAGAAACACTTCAGTATGGCACCCCATGACCATAATATCGAAAAACCAAAATGTTATAAAAACTATCAAGTCTATAATTTCATAAACAATTTGAAAACAAGATGTTATCTTTATATATCTCTTTATCATTGCTAACCACTTATATCAATCACCATCACTGCTACTGTCAATGCCAACTTAATGTCCACTATTTATACCTGCATGGGTCAGATATAATTTGCTGACGCGAATTTTTTTATGGCTTGATGCCCATCCTGTCACCAACCCGCAACTGCTTTCAAGCAAGGTAATATTTCCATATGACCAAACATGGTTCTGTGAGAGGCTGGGAATGAAAGCAGGACTTGTATGACAGTGAGGCTCATTTATAACTAGTGTATGATATGAAGGCAAAGAGAAATCACACACCCCTCACATACACACATGCATACACAAACACATACATGCACACATATATACTTATACATATGTATGTGTATGTATGATGAGTTCCTTTCATTTTTCTACCAGCCAAATCCACTCACAAGGCTTTGGTTGGCCCAGGATCTAGTAAATGCCAACTAGTGGAGACTGAAAAAACCATGTGGTTGGCAAGCAAACTTCCTAATCACACAGCAATGCCTGCACCTATTTACGTTTGTACCTATAATCTTTTGATCTTAATTTTTTCATGTTAACTGAATTGTAGCTATCCATTTTAAGAGTAACATTTCGTTTGTTTACCTCTGAAACAACTCAGCTAGATCTTGTGAGAGGATACTGATAGAACGAAGTAGATAATACAGCAATTTACCCAAAAAGAAAATGTAACAAACATATTGGTTATTTTCCTGATGAAATGGTTCTGGAGCAGACATGTTATATTCTACTGATTTAATGATGATGAATATGTGATTGTTTGATGGAGATTACATATTTTTTCATGAAATAGGATTAGGCTTAATCGAGTATTATTGCAGAGAACACAAATAGTAAATCATTTAAATAAGCACAGATAAAAATCATATTTATAGCTAACAAAGTTTGCAAATTATTAATACACAAAAATTACCCTCTTAATGACTAATATAAACATTATTATTTTGAAAATGTTCAATATAGATTGATATTACATATGTTAGAAAAATGTTGTTTATTGTGTGTATCCATTTTGAAATAAAATATGTTAACGTATTTTGAGAAATTGAAGATGCTAGTGCATGCATATACAGCTGCGTGCATGCGCACATACACGCGAGTACTGTCCAAATCTCTGACCAATCACATACAGCTAGCTGGCATTCAACTGGAATATCAAGTTTCGGGCATTTTGATTGGGTTTTGGATAGAAAATTCACAAAAAAGTCACTTCTATTGATTTTTAATGGCTTTGCGGGATGACTGGGAAATGTAAAGATGTGCACGACCATCCTTGGACGGTTTTGAATGACCATAGAAAGTGCGAGCCCTCTAACTGAAAAATTGTGGATTTGTATAAAGGACACACACACAGACAGACATTTTGCCGTTTATATATATAGAGATATTATGACCCTGTATATTGTAAGATGCAACTAAACCGTTTGACTACATGAAAGGCATCTGGTCATGAAATACTGCTTCAGAAAACTTGTCCAAGCAATGAAAAAGTGAGATAAAATGATAATGTTATTTGTGCAACAGCTTGTTCATTACAAGCTTTTATAATCACACTTATAAAAGAATCATCATTGCTAAGAATATTCTCAAAGGAATTTGAGCTTTTAATTTGTGGAAAGAAAAAGCAAGCCAAATTAATTAAAAATTAGTTTTCAACTAAAATGCAAACATAATGTGTCATAGGAGTTTCTCATTAAGAATTAAATGACTTCATGAAATAGAATTTTTTTAATATTATGTTGAATATAGATTTTATCATAAAAAGAGCAGCATTATCTTTACTTTGGTATAAAATTAAATTAGTCTATATCATAACACAAACATTATTATTATTATTATTATTATATTTTAGCTTACTGAATAACATATACTGCTGGCTACACTTAATTAGATAAGTATGAAATATCACTAATATTTAAAGACAGCAGCTAAATACAAAGAGTTAAACACAGTAAAATGTTTCGGTTTTGGATTTGGTTTGCAAGATTCTTTATATGAGTTTGTGTGTTGAAGCATATTCTGTTGTGTCTGGGGAGAGTCATTTTCTTTTTGTGCCTTATATTGCAACACACTCACCAGTAAAATTTCCACTTATTTCTTATTTTTATTTTCCTAAGAAAATAAGAAATAAGTGGAAATTTTCCCAGTGAGTGTGTTACACTGTAAGGCACAAAAAGAAAATGACTCTCCCCAGACACAACAGTAAAATGTGTTACTATGGATTCTGGTTAACCCTTTAGCATTCAGATTATTTTGTCAAATGTAATGTTTATTTATTCACAATCATCATCATCATCATCATCATCATCATCATCGTTTAACGTCCATTTTCCATGCTAGCATGGGTTGGACGGTTCGACCGGGGTCTGGGAAGCCAGGAGGCTGCACCAGGCTCCAGTCTGATTTGACAGTGTTTCTACAACTCGATACCCTTCCTAACGCCAACCACTCCATGAGTGTGGTCCTTCAAAATAATTATGCATTATCTTGTAGCTTTGTGATTTTAATGATGTGATTGTTTATTTTTAGAATGACATTGTAGAGTAGGTGTAAAAGACTGAATCGTGCCAGTTTGAACATAAAATAGCTGGAATATTTGAGCCAGATATGGCCAGTTTAAACACTTAAGGGCTAAAGCAAAAAAACACATTCTTATAACCTTTTTCAGATATTACACAAATTTTGTTATTTGATCAGCAAGACACTGTACAGTATGATTTGTAGGAGATCTGGTTGTTACTTTTATTAGGTTGAGTGAGCTTCTAGAGGCTTTCTCACTTAGAGGTTCTCTCACCTTGAGATTCTTTCACCTAGAGGCTCTCTTATTGGCTTGTAATGATTTAGCGTAAATGATTTAGTGTAAATGATTTGATTCCCCTTAGTTTGTGTCAATCTAAATTTAAAATGTAAAAATGTACAGTTAATAAATTCCCACCAAAATTTAACACAACACCTGCTTTAAATTTTTACATTCTAAAGCATATCTGTTAACCTTTACAATTGTCTATTTTTGTACTTTAGATGAAGTAACATTATTACAAACTAATAATAAAAATTTTGAGATATGGATATTAAGGTTGGAAGGTGTTTATAAGTCATTTAAGAACACAGAAAAACCAATAGATTCACTTCAACATTTAAATTAAATTTGCCAAAATATTTTCATCGCTTTGAGACCATGACCTGTTCACTGACAAAATTTTCACACATGTTTTTGCCATAACAGGTTCAATGGATCTAATGGTTTACTATTTCTGTTATTGCAATTGATCATTTCTTCAAACTCTCTCACTAGAAATTTTAGTTGGCTTATCTCCATCCAAGCTAACATTAGCCACAACTTCAAAATACTTTTCTAGCAATTTGATATCCTTTATTCTCATCATGTATGGAAGATTTCTTAGTTGATGGTCTTACTCTTCATATCCAATCATTTTTAAGGTTACTTGTATACATTTTAATCTTATGAATTCACTTTGATCTGAAACTACAGCGGCTAACACACAATTTCACATCAAGAATCTTGCCAAACAAATGCAGAAGAAAAACAAAAAAAGAAACACAATTACATTACACTTCTGAAAAATCCAACTACAACACAAATTATATTCAAAAAGAGACTTCCCATAACCTCAGCATAGTAACAAGACTAATCCTTATTACATCAGATTTGCAAACTATGCTTAGTAAAAAGTTTGATTTTAAGTAGATTCAAACTAAAGAAAAGAAAGCTACATTCAACATTAAAAATATACTTATATCAAATTTCAAAAAAAATTAAGAGAAGCATAATATGTATATTCAGGAATAAATGAATACATTTCTATTTTTCTTAAGTGGCATGTTAACAATAGAATTTTATATTCCCCTTCTTTGAATTGTTTTTCAAATAGACTTGAAAATAAAAATATTTTCTTCTTACAAAGAAAAGCGTCTGTAAAATGAAGCCTGCTTTATTTAAACAATTCTAGCTTTGTAATATATACATGTGTGAATGTATGTGTGTGAGTGTGTGTGTATGCATGCGTGCGTGTTCCAAAAGAATCCATTATGTGAAAGAAATCCAGAAACCTTATATGTATGAAGAGAAATTAAAAAAATTAAAAAAGTATATTCCTTAATAAAATTAGTTTTTGCATGCAGCTCTGGCCTGGTTTTCTGCCATATGAAAATAAACTTTTAACTAAACACATTCCTAAAGTAACAAGCATAAATCAAAAAAGGATCAAGTTTATTTATAAGAAAAATTATAAATTATAATCAAGTTCTATTACTGAATGGTACTGGTTAAGTTACTTTCTTTGGTCTTCAGTAAAATTCAGCACAAGCATTTTTCAAATTACATTAAATTCTAAATATTTGATCTTTATATTATAATTTCTTAAAATTACCATAATTACCATCATCAACATCATTTACTATCCACTTTCCATGCTGGCATGGGTTGTCTGGTTAGACAGAAGCCATCAGGCAAAAGGACTACAAGCTCTTCTGTCTGTTTTAGCATAGTTACCAAATCATGTAGAAAATTCTTTATCTAGTGTTATTTGTAATGGTTACTGAAAACAGTTCTCATATATCTAATTTTTTCCTTCACTGATCTATGTCTTACTTTTACTAAAACAAGACAAGCCAACAGGGAACTCACACCAACACCAGTAAGGGAATTTTGAGTTAATGAGTGAGCCTCTGTATGTTTATTCAACCTGCTAGATATAGCAACCATATCCCCCTTAAGTTACAGCGTATTACTGTTAAAAAATATATAAAAGGACAAATAATGTAGTTTGAGGTACTGTATACCTCAAGAAAAGTTGGTAATAGCTGGATGATTTTGATCAAAGGTCTGTTTGATCAGTATTGATTTGTAGCTAAACAACAACTGTATCAGAAAATCAATTAAACAAATCAAATATCTTCTCTAGATACAAGAAAATAAAATATCTTCATTTGAAGAATCATTTTCATATCATTTGGTTCATAGGAATATTGATTTCAAATTTTGGCACAAGGCCAGCAATTTCAGGGAGGGAGTAAGTCGATTATATCAATCCCAGTACTCAACTGGATCAACCCTGAAAGGATGAAAGGCAAAGTCGACCTTGGTGGAATTTGAACTCAGAACCAGAAGATGGACAAAGTGCAGCTAAGCATTTCCCCCGGTGTGCTAAAGATTCTGCCATTTCCCCGCCTTGGTTTATAGGAATATTGACACTAGTTTCCCTCCAGTAGTCATAATGACATTTTCAATTTTATACTTTGCATTTGCATTGTCTTGTGAGTAACTAAGTGACTGCAGCTGGTACCACATGAAAAGCATCCAGTCCACACAGTAAAGTGGTTGGTGTTTTGAAGGGCATCCAGTGTAAAACTGTGCCTAAGCAGATTTCACTGGTGCTGATGCTGTATAAAAAGCACCCAAGCCACTCTGTAAAGTGGTTGCCGTTATGAAGGGTATCCAGCTATAAAAACTAGGTCAAAATAGATTTTGCCAGTGCTGGTGCCACATAAAATCACTCAGTCTACTTCATAAGGTGGTTGGCATTAGGAAGGGTATCCAGCTGTAAAAACCAAGCCAAAACAGATGAAGCCTAGTACAGTCTTCTGGGTCACCAGCTCCTGTCAAATTGTCCAACCCATACCAACATGGAAAACAGACATAAAGTGATGATAATGACAATGATGATGATCGTGATGAAGAAGTAGTGGGATAACACCGTTCCGACCCAAATTGGCCTTAGTAAGTTATTCAAATCATGAATAATCTTGCTCTTTTTCTTTATATAAATATATCTTCAGAAACAGTTACCCTAGGCCATATGATCCAATATGTCCTATTCTTAAGGGGTGGTGTGTAATTTGAAAGACATTTCACTGTTATTTCTAGCAGGTCAAACACCAATACTGAAGCTCACTTATTAGAATGTTAATGAATGTTGGCAAAGTGATTGCATGTACAGGACAAGAACAGTGTTTAAATTTTTGTATTATTAAATGTTCCAGGGTTATCAAAACTTCACTACAGAATGTGATTTAAGTCTTGATCTCTAATTAATGTAAGGAGATGTTTAAATTGTAATTAAAAGATTTTGATGATTAAACAAAAACAAAGGAATGGGGACTGACATAATTAACTGAGATGGATATTTCAATGTGAGAGATGATGATGATGATGACGACGACTAGGAGGATGAAGGGAGGAGGAGGGGGAGAAGGAGGAGGTAGCAAGTCATTGACATGGAAAGCAAAAATGTCAAAGTGTTGATAGATCCTTGAAGAACGCCTAATTTGATAAGGTGGGGGACAGTTAGTACACAGTCTACACATACTTTAGTAGAAGAAAACTTAGAAACAAAAGTGCTGATCCAAGTAATTAGTTTAGTAAGTAATTCTTGAGGAGGAAGTTCAACCAAATTCTCATTCCAGATTTCAATAAGATGTGCTGTTGAAGTTTGCAGCTTTTCCCATACTAATCTAGAAAAATACTACACAAAACCTTTGAGAGAAGAGTAGCAGTGACAGAGCGGGTGGTAGTGGTGGTTGTAGAGGTGACGGGGGTTGTAGTGTGGGGTGGAGGGTGGTGGTGGTAGTAGTGGAGAATGCTTTTGATATATATATATATATATATATATATATATATATATATATATATACTATCATATATATGTATATATATATACACATACATATATATATCTTACCCTTTTATCAATACATATATATATATATATATTTATATATTTATATATATATGCATGTATGTGTGTGAGTATAAATATATATATATATATATATGTACATACATACATACATACATACATACATACATACATACATACATACATACATACATACATACATACATACATACATAAATATATATATATTGAAAGCTAAATATATTAAAAATAGTCAGCAAGTATGTATGTTAGTCACTGTTTTCATAACATCACATGTCTACAGAGATATTTCATTTCAGTCAGGATGGTTATGTAATACTTTCTTCAAATTAATTTGACAAATTCTGAAATTATAATGAGAGATAAGCATTTGGTTACTTGAAACCACATCACAGTTTTGATTCCTATTTATAATCTTTATCCCATAATCTTACATCAGTTGCCTTTAATGATTTTGAAAGCCTTCTTCCTTTTTTAATAAAAGATTAAATCTTAAAATTAATGTTTTTACTAGCTTTAGTATCTTTTGTATCAATAGAAAAAGCAGTGACTATGATGAGGAATTTGGAACGGGGAATTATATGTAAATATAAACATATATATATAATAATATAAGAATATATACACACATATGCATACACATATATACACACATACACACATATATACGCACATTTTGTATGTATGTATGTATGCATGTATGTATGTATTCGTCTTTCCTTTCGTTGCTTCTCTTTTGTCCCTTCTCCTTTGGTTTGTTTGGAGTTCTTTTATCAAAATGGTATGCCTTCCATATAAGCCTGCATATAAAAGGATCTTAGTTCATTCATCACATTGCAGGATGGAAATATCCTTTAGTGTGAAATCCATATGCATCATCTCCATGTTGTGAGTTATCTGTTATAAGCACTCCAAATAAGTGGTATAGAGGAATTTGTAGAAATAATAGGAATTCAAAGACTCAAACAAATCTCAAATCTCACATTAAGCTCTCTGCCTAATGCTGCGCTATGCATATGTGCATCCATATATACAAGTGTGCTGATAAGTAAACTAACATACTAATGTTTATAATGATTCCTGGTAGTTCAACATATCAGGTCTACTGCAGAGAGCAAGCAGACCCAAGATATATCCATAGGCAATAGATGTATTCAACAGTTACCATTAATGATTTGCTTTAAGAAAGCAATGGACATTGATCAATACAAATTCAGAGAAAGAAAGGTGTGTGTGGTAATAAGTTTGCTTCCAGCCATAAGGTTCTGGGTTCAGTCCTAAAGCTCACTGTATATATATATATATATATATATATATATATATATATATATGGAGTGACCAGCTGGGTTTGCCATTTGTTTCATCAGGACAATGCGCAACCCCACACTGCAAAATCACATCACAGAAGATCGAAGAGCTTGGTTGGGAAAAAATTCCTCATCTACCTTATTCTCCCAACCTTGCTCATTTGTTTCATAGTTTACAGAATCATTTGGGGGAACATAACATTCACAAGCCAGGAGGAGGTCGAAACTGACATTTCAGAGTTCTTCACTTTGAAACCAAAAGAGTTTTACATTGATGGGATTAAAAAACTTGTAAATAGATGGAAGGAAGTCGTAGATAATCAGGGAAAGTACATTGATGATTAAATTTCAATTAAATATAACATTTGATCACTTGTTTTCTTTATTCAAAATTTGGACAGAACTTATGGGATGACCTGATATATATATATATTACAACAGTCTTCTTTTCAGTTTCCATCTACCAAATCCACTCACAAAGCTTTGGTTGGCCTGAGGCTATAGTAGAAGACACTTGCCTAAGGTGGCACACAGTGGGACCGAACCCAGAACCATGTGGTTGGGGAGCAAGCTTCTAACCACAGTCATGCTTGTGCATGTGTGCGTATATATGTATGTATATATGTATGAATGTATGTATGAATGCATGCATGTGTATGTTACTGTTGCCTTGCACTGACACAGTGTGATGGCTGTAAATGAGTGTCACTGCCATACAATATGTGTCCTTCGCTTCCAATCTTCCATAAAAACATATCCGATCATGGGGAAATGTTACTTTGCTTGGAAACAGCTGAGGCTCGTGACAAGTAGGGCATATGGCTGAAGAAAAATCTGCCTCAACAAATTTCATCCAACCCATACAAGCATAGAAAAGTACATGTAAAACTTATGTGTATATTCATTCTTTCACAGTTTTCCATTTGTTTTTCCATGTTAGCATGTTTTACATACTCACACACATACACACGCACGTGTGTGTGTGTGTGTGTGTGTGTATGTGAATGTATATACTGCTCATGATATATATATATGCACGTGTGTGTGTAACTATTTTGAATACCCAACCACCCTACCACTCCTTGTGATAAGTCCTCTCTTCACCAAACATCACTCCTTTAGAATTCTGTCCCTGCATATATTTTTCTTGAAGCTGTCAACTTGCAACTGTTAGAGAGAAACATCAAATGCATTGATCTCGTCTCAGAGGGCCTGCAAAATCTATGAGCACATTACTTTTACTCCATTCCAAACCAATAAAAAATAAAAAAATAAATAAATAAATTCCTTCGCTAATTGTTCTTCAATTGAACTAGCAAAAGATTTATTAAGAACAAGAATATTAATTAGAGCATAAAATTAATATCAATTACCCAAATAACGAATACAAATATGTGGAATATAAAACCAGAAATGAAATTTGTCAAAAGAAAATAGCAACATGAAGTGAAAATATTTCAATAAAAGTTCATTGGGTATTAGGCTATATTTAATGGCGAAACCTCAAATAGCTAAGTGTTCCTTGTTCTTTCTCTTGACTAATTGCCATTGGGAGTAAATTACTCATATATTTTACTCAGTGTTGCCTACAGTGGAGAATTTCTTTGCACTGTCACTGAACCTGCTAGAAATAGCAACCAAATCTCCCTCAGATTACACACTAGCATCTTAAAAAGAAATGGCTGTTGTTTAATGTAATGTTGAATGTATGAAAAGCCAAGATTATGTCTGGAAAGTCTTTGGCCACAGGTCTACTACAACAGGACTGACCAGGAGCTAAACAGTAACAACAGCAGGCAGTAGCAATTTAACTATTTAGCATTCAGATTACTCTGTCAAATATAAAGTGGTAGACCTGCAATAGTCACTCAAATACAAAATGCCAGCTTACTACCTACTAAGTGGATCACTTTTCACAGATGCAAACTATACACAAAAAAATATTTGTAAAAAGTCTTATTCAAATTTAGTTAAATTCTCCCTCAAATATACTCACATGTACATTCACCCTGTCAATGCACAATATATTTCCCACATTATTTGATTAAATCACAAATCAATGGATAAATGAATGTCCCATACTTCTACCATCTAGTAGAGCAGTGAATATACCATGTTACCCTGAGACTAACATAGCCAATAAGAAGATATACTTGCAACTCTACAGCCACAAGCTAATTCACCAATCTTAGCTCTTGAAGTTAATAATGTCATTGAATTATATGTAGTAAGTAATAATTAAAATCAAACTGAAGTAACATAACAAAAGTAAAAATAGCAACATTCAAATTTTACACATGTAGTTTCATGGGCAAAAAAAATGTTCAACTTCTTGCCTAGAGCGAGCCCATAGCAATATCATATCTTCTCCACTATTTCAGTATTACATGTTAAAAGTGAAACAAAAACGTTTCTCTATTTTATGTCAGATACTTTCACTTTAACAATAAAAATAATAATAACAATTAAAATATATGTTGTAAGTAATAATTAAAATCAAACTGAAGTAACATAACAAAAGTAAAAATAGCAATTGGTATAAAATTGCATCAATGATTTGAACTTGAATAAGTGGTTTCACACGAATGGGAATAAATTAAAAATAAAATTAGCATGCAGAAATGGAATAGTCCAGATGGACTATTATACATAAAGGACTATATCTAACCAGAGGCGCCACAATAGAATTCGCCACAATAGAAGCAAGGTTCGAGTCAACGGAGCGTGCAAGGGAGTACTCGACTTGAACTTGCAACGTGGAAATATTTTATTTTTACCTTTATATCTGGGATGTAGGACGTCCCAGAAAAAAATTTAAAATGTACCCCCACCCCAGAAGTAGAGGTTGGCTGGATTGTAGCCACATTTCTATACAAGAGGGAGGACAAGATATAATTGATCGAAATTACAAGAGACGGGCTAACAATTCCAGTCTGTTATATATTTTGAGTATTGTTATCACTAGCGATATCAAGATATAACTTTGTATTTTGTATTTTATGTGTAGATGTATATATATATAGATGTACATGTAATATGTACACATATATATACACATATATACATGCACTAGCACTATGACCCGGCAACGACGGGTCTTTAATGCTAGTAAAAATATATATTTATATATATATATATGTAAAGGTAAAGATCCTCCTTCAGTCATGAATGACCATGGGATTGCACCTAGGAAGTTACTCTCCAAGGTATAAGTCCAGGCAAGATTGTTTATGGAAGACCAGCAGTCGCCCATGCATACCAGCCACCTCTCTATATGCCACTGATATGGGAAAGATTGATACAATTTGACACCAGTGATGTCACAACTCATTTCTACAGCTGAGTGAACTGGAGCAATGTGAAATACAGTGTCTTGCTCAAGAACACAATGCACAGCCCAGTCTAGGAATCAAACTCACTACCTCATGATTGTGAACCCAACACTCTAACTGCAGAACCATGTGCAATACTAATTTATTCATATTGTTTTGAACTGATCACGTATTATCCTGTAGCTTAGAAATTTCAAAGATGTGATTGTTTAGTTTTAGAATGACATTGCCGGGTAGGTGTGAGAGGCCAGATCTGGCCAGTTTGAACATAAAACAAGTAGAATATTTGGGCAAGATATGGCTGGTTTAAATGCTAAAGGATTAAATTACTTGTCAATGGATTCTCTTTAAAGATCTTTTTTTTTTTTTGCTTTCTGAAATGTAATAGCCATAACATGAAAATTTCACTTTAGTGTCATCAATAAGAAATGAAAAGAGAGAAAAGGGACCAATAGAAATATTTATCTTTTATCTGTTACTTATTTAAGCCATTGAACTGCAGCCATATTGGGGCACAACCTTGAAGGGTTTTAGTTGGATAGATTAAAGATTAACCCTAGTCCTTGTTTTTTTTAAAATCTATTTTGCCAAATTGCTATGTCACAGGGACATAAACAAACTAACACTGGTTGTCAAGTGGTTGTGAAGGGAGAAACAAAAACAGACACAAAGACACATGTACACACACACATAAACATACACACACAAACATATGTATACAATGGGCTTCTACACAGTTTCTGTCTACTAAGTTCACTTGCAAGGCATTGGATGGCCCAAGGTGCAGCACAGTGGGACTGAACCTGAAAACACTCAACTGAAAAGCATGCTTCTTAACCATACAATCATGCCTACACCTAGAAATTATGTCATATATCCTTGAGTGTAGATTTATTTTAAAATGCTTTAACCCTTTAGTATTTAAACCAGCCATATCCGGCCAAAATATTCCATCTGTCTTATGTTGAAACTGATCAGATCCAGGCTCTCACACCTACCCACAATGTTATTCTACATTAAATAATTGCATCATCAAAATCTTGAAGATATGGGCTAATTCATGATTAATTCAAATCAATGTAAATTAATAAACATTACGTTTGATAGAATAATCTGAACTTTAAAGGGTTAAATTTAACTCTTGCTGTTGTTGCTTAGTCTCAAATCAGACCTAACTGAGTAAACGAATGATCAAAGACATCCCAATAGTGACCAACCAAGCTTTATCCTGGCTCAATGCACCAAGGCAACATTATCCAATATGATCTCTAGGGCACTTGGGTGTAATTTTAGAGAGATTTCAGGTCAACAACCACATTTAGAAACCTTTATTGTCTCCATTAAATATATATATATATATATATATATATATATATATCTGTGGTAAGTTAATTTTATTTTAATTAGCTTTCATTACAAATAATTATTATAATTTTAATGTAATACAAACCTAAGAAAATAATCAGCAAGACATTTCACAGTAAATATAAAAATAAACATCACATATTTAAGTCTCAGGTTGCACAAATTATAATGTGCCATAAGGTACTCCTCTTGTTTATATCAGTAAATTAATAGCAATACTAATATTAATTAGATTTAAATGTGTTCATCAAATATAGGGACTCATTAATTGCTCAACCTGCAAGAAATAATAGCCAAATCACTCTCAAATCAGATGTTACAATCTTAAATAAGAGAAGGGCATATTGAGTAATGTAGTTCTAGACATATCCCTAAAATGTCAAGGTGGTTACAGCTGGAATGCCTTTGATTACAGGTTTGTCTAATAAGGACTGCTATGACATGAGACCTATGTGGTTGCTTTATTTGTTAGAAAATTACACTAGAATTGTACTTAGATCACACTGAACTATCTTAAAAAGAGAAGGACCTATTAAATCACATTGTTCTTAATACACTGTCTGAAATAATAGATGAAGTGGTCATGGTTAGAACACAGTACCAGATTTATCTATAGGCTTGGTAGTCTGAAATCTAGGGCCTCAAAATCTAAGGTCCTCTGGCCAAGGTGTACTTTAATTTTGGCTTTATGATAGGCCTTTCAGAGAGCACCTCACATGTGAAATAAACCCAGGGCTCTCTTCATCTAAAGCTAGCAATGCTGGAATGCCCCCCATCACAGATCTTACTGTTCCCTCAGGACTACCCTTGAGCTAAACAACAATAATCATAATTTTGACTCAATCCACATTGGTGGGGCAATTTATAAATTGACATAGGAAACATCTAAAGTGGTAGTTGTCCTTTTTCCATTCCAGCATGCATATTCATAACAATTTATACAGTTATACCCACACACATATCTCCGACAAAAAGAAGATATTATCAAAAACTAGAACTACTTCAAAATCCTTAATCCCCACTCCCCACAAAATATAAGAAAATAGCAATAGACATTTTCGTTTCTTATAATTTCATTTTTATGATCAGATGATTTCTCCCCAAACCAATTTTTTTTACAGTGTTTCATTTCTCTTTCTTTTTGCAATTATCTTCAAATACTTCAATGTTGTCCCTTCACTTGGATATTTTCCTCTCCTCCCAGATATTTCCCCTTTTTCTGTTACAGACATCTAAGAATATATAATGAAATTTGCTGACTAAAGGGAAGGAAATTTAGAGGTAGTGGCATGATAATAGTAAGGACTGTTTCAATATTGAAAGCTTTCAACCACTCATTCTTTGTAAAGAAAATGCCATAATATTTCAAGAAATTCCATATAACATTTCTTCTTTTCTTCATACAACAGCTTGCTCACCATTCCTCATTGGCAATGCAGATTATGAGATTCCTGTTGATTTCACAAAATCAGTTAAAATATTTCTCTCAGATTATCAAAGAAAGAATCCTTCTTTTGGTCTGAATTTTCTCCAGATCTGAACACAATTGAAAATTGATGCAGATCATTAAAACTGAGCTAAATTCAAGAACTTCTAAAAGTCAAGAAATCTCTGTGTGGTAAAACAGGAAGAATGGTGCAATTTACAGCTTTCTGGATGTACAATTAAAAGGATTAAAAACTTACAAAATAAATATACCAGAAGAATTGATTTATGAATTTTGATTTTAAATAAACTTATGTTGTATTTATTTTTTTTAAATCACCGTTCAATAAATGATTTGATTTTAACAAAATGAACATATTTTTATTTTAAAAAATTTGCAGATGTTGTATTTTCTCATCAACAATATATGTGTGTGTATTATAATATATATACCTTAGTGCATATCTATAAAAGCATTACAATATTACATTACATGTTTATTTTAATGTTTGAGAGTGAGAGAGAGAGAGAAAGAGAGAGAGAGAAATTGTGTTTTTGTGCATATATTTATTCATCTGCATTTATGTATTATAGATAAAAGTATACTGAAAATCAAATATGCATAAAAAATTAGAGAATCATTGGTGTATTTGTATGTGTGTGTCTGTGCATGCATGTATACATGTATGTGCATGGTTTTCTATGGTTATTAGTCAGTGTTGTGAAAATATGATATAAGAATATACAAAATTTTTTGAAAAGATTTGAGCTTTGGTAGGCAAGTTTATTTTTTTGAACTCTATTCTTTAATACAAAAATCCTACATATGTTTTCACAAGAATATAATTGTATATGAGTGTGTATGTACATATATACACACACAAACATATATATATATATATATATTATATATATATATATATATATCATCATCATCATCATCATCATATATATATATATATTATATATATATATATAACCCACACACATACATATATATATATATATATATATATATATATATATGCATGTATGCAAATAACTACAGGGGCATCAAGCTGTTGGATCAGGTAATGAAGGTTACGGAGAGGGTTATAGCCCAGTTAATTAGAGAGAGAGTTAGCTTAGATGATATGCAGTTTGGGTTCGTGCCAGGGAAAAGTACTACTGATGCTATATTCCTGGTAAGACAGCTGCAGGAGAAATACCTAGCCAAAGGTAAGCCCTTGTACCTGGCTTTTGTTGACTTAGAGAAAGCCTTTGACAGGGTCCCCCGATCCCTTATCTGGTGGTCAATGAGGAAACTAGGGATAGATGAATGGTTAGTGAGAGCTGTGCGAGCCATGTACAGAGACGCAGCTAGTAAGGTGAGGGTTGGCAACGAGTACAGTGAAGAATTCCGGGTAGAGGTTGGGATCCACCAAGGTTCAGTCCTCAGCCCCCTCCTATTTATCATAGTCCTCCAGGCAATAACGGAAGAATTTAAGACAGGATGCCCCTGGGAGCTCCTATATGCTGATGACCTTGCTCTAATTGCTGAGTCACTATCAGAACTGGAGGAGAAGTTTCAGGTGTGGAAACAAGGATTAGAGTCGAAGGGCCTTAGAATCAACCTAGCCAAAACCGAAGTCCTAATAAGTAGGAAGGTGGACCAACCACAAACGACTTCAGGTAGATGGCCCTGCTCGATCTGTAGAAAAGGTGTAGGTAGAAATTCTATAAGGTGCACCAAGTGTAAGCTATGGACACATAAGAGGTGCAGCAATGTCAAAGGTAGGCTAACTGGGAAGATAGTTTTCGTATGTGGCAGATGCTCAGGAGAAATAAACACTGGAAATGGGCAGAGACCAACTTCTACCACGTTCCAGGGAGACAAACTAGAAGTAGTTGATAGCTTCCGCTACCTTGGAGACCAAGTTAGTAGCGGGGGTGGGTGTGCTGAAAGTGTAACTGCTAGAGTAAGAATAGCCTGGGCAAAGTTTAGGGAGCTCTTACCCCTGCTGGTGACAAAAGGCCTCTCGCTCAGAGTAAAAGGCAGACTTTATGATGCATGTGTACGTACAGCCATGCTACATGGTAGTGAAATATGGGCCGTGACTGCTGAGGATATGCGTAAGCTCGCAAGAAATGAAGCCAGTATGCTCCGATGGATGTGTAATGTCAGTGTTCATAATCGTCAGAGTGTAAGTACCTTGAGAGAAAAGTTGAACCTAAGAAGCGTCAGTTGTGGTGTGCAAGAGAGACGGCTGCGCTGGTATGGTCATATGACGAGAATGGCTGAAGATAGTTGTGTGCAAAAGTGCTACACCCTAGCAGTTGAGGGAACCTGTGGAAGAGGTAGACCCAGGAAAACCTGGGACGAAGTGGTGAAGCACGACCTACGAACTTTAGGTCTCACCAAGGAAATGACTAGAGACCGAGACCTATGGAAGTATGCTGTGCGTGAGAAGACCCGGCAAGACTAGTCAGGCCATAACCCGTGGCCCCTACCTAGGACGTAGTCAGTCCACCTGTGCATACCTTCCCTCTTGTGACACTTGTGAAGACCTGTTGAGGCAAGTGAAAATCAAACAAAATCAAAATAGATGAACATCAATGGAATTTGTATCTTTGTGGTACCAGTGCCGGTGGCACACAAGAATACCATCCGAACGTGGGCGTAGCCAGTACCGCACCGACTGGCCTCCATGCTGTGGGCACGTAACAATCACCATCCAATCGTGGCCGATCGCCAGCCTAATCTGGCTCCTGTGTCGGTGGCACATAAAAATAAAAAAAAAAAAAAAAAAAAACACCATCCGAGCGTGGTCGTCTGCTAGCCTTGTCTGGCACCTGTGTCGGGGGCACATAAAAACACCATCCGAGCGTGGCCGTTCGCCAGCCTCGTCTGACACCTGTGTCGGTGGCACATAAAAACACCATCCGAGCGTGGCCATTCGCCAGCCTCATCTGGCACCTGTGTCGGTGGCACATAAAAAAAAACACCATCCGAGCGTGGTCGTCTGCTAGCCTTGTCTGGCACCTGTGTCGGTGGCACATAAAAACACCATCCGAGCGTGGTCGTCTGCCAGCCTTGTCTGGCACCTGTGTCGGTGGCACATAAAAACACCATCCGAGCGTGGCCGTTTGCCAGTCTCGTCTGGCACCTGTGTCGGTGGCACATAAAAAACACCATCCGAGCGTGGTCGTCTGCCAGCCTTGTCTGGCACCTGTGTCGGTGGCACATAAAAACACCATCCGAGCGTGGCCGTTAGCCAGCCTCGTCTGGCACCTGTGTCGGTGGCACATAAAATCACCCACTACACTCTCGGAGTGGTTGGCGTTAGGAAGGGCATCCAGCTGTAGAAACACTGCCAGATCTGACTGGCCTGGTGCAGCCTTCGGGCTCCCCAGACACCAGTTGAACCGTCAACCCATGCTAGCATGGAAAGCGGACGTTAAATGATGATGATGATGATGATGATGATGATGATGATGATGATGTATATGTATCCATATTATATGAGCACAAATTTCTCTCTCTCTATGCATTAGGAAGGGCATCCAGCTGTAGAAACTGCCAGATCAGATTGGAGCCTGGTGCAGCCTTCCAACCCATCCAACCGTCCAACCCATGCCATTGCCCTGTCCATGCTGCCAACCCTCACTCCCTTTCGCCCAGGATATCCATTATTCATATACATCTTTCTCTCACCTATTGTTTTCACAAGTAGCTTAATCATCACTATCATCATTGTCATCAACATCATCATCGTCAGTATCATTATTCATCATCATCATTATTGTCATCATCAACATGTTATGCCCACTTTCTATGGAGCATGGGTTGGTTTGGTTGCCATATCCATAGTCAGCCATATTTGGGAGTACCGCTTGCCTAAATAGCAGAGGAGATAGCATTTTATTCAAGTCCTTCATTTTTGGCTTCATTTCTAGAATTTGATGCCTTACCTAACGCCAACCATTTTTCAGAGTGTATAAACATACACATGCATATACATATACATGTACATATATATATATATATATATACATAAGTACACATATAAGTTTGTATTGAAATGTATAATTTTTGCTGGTATATCTTACAGAAAGTTGTACACAGCGTTAAAGAAAGATCGATAAACCGGTGCATTGAAACAGGACCTTTTATGATATTTGTTCTGCCTGAGTTGCACTGACAATCCTAAGTCACTCTCACCAGCATGAATGCAGTGAACCGGTGTCCAACCCATTGAAAACTTGTAACCAACAACTCTATTGTTAACAAAAGGTAATAGAAAATAATTAAACCTATAAATAAATAAATCAATCAAAAGAACTACTTTATGTTCAGTATCATGTTTATTCCTTTTTCGATATTTACAACAATTTTTGTTGAAATTATGAATTTTAGATGCGTACATAAGAATTGTTTAAAACGTTTTTAAACAATAGATAGATGTTTTTTCATAACTACTCAGTTCTAAAGTTAGCACAACAACTATTTTCAACAAGGTAGACTATAGCTAATAAAGATATATATATATATATATATATATATATATATATCTTGCCTATGAGGTAAAACACAATACGTGAAGAAGCCTATTGTGACCTCTTATACAATATGTCAAACACCTTAATCACACAACTATCTTACCACTTACTCATGTTGCTTAAATATGTTTACAAGATAATTTAATAATTAATAGCTATGGTCTAATTTATAGATGATATTTAAAAGCTTTACTCTATTAGAATTATTCACTAAGGTTAACTACTGCTTTTATCCTTGGAGTGGGGGGTGTCAACAGAGTAGATAGTGAGTAGTCTCATAGTAGTCTAACATGCATTCTAACAGGTTCATGCATAATTATTGAAGTAGCAGCTCTAGTAGTAGTATTGCCAGGCTTGCACCTGTATCTTATTTGAAAACCTCTAAAAGGAACCTCTACATAGTTGCCTAGCATATGAGAAATAGCAGCTAAATATCCCTCTAATGATACACTAACCTGCTTGAAAAAAAATCAAAGAAACAAAAGGCACCGTAAATAAAGTGATCCTGAATTCACTGTGCTTAATGAAAGAAAAAAAAGTATGGCAGTAACCGAAAGGCTTTTGATCAAAGATCAATTCACTCATGGCTAAAGGGTTAGACACTATCAAGAACAGCAAAGAACAAAATTACATATTGTCAACCTTTTTTTGTGATAGTTATTTTTTTCAACACATAGATTGGTTTTAATATGAAAGAAGAAAAATAAAATTAAAAAAAAGACTATTGATTAATCGACAAATTAATTATCTGTTTATATCTATATTTATTTATAGGTCTATATTTTTGATAGAATATATATATTAACTAACTTTTTATTTCTATGAATATATTTTAACTATCTATTTACAGTTATATTTATCTAAATCTATATATAATAATGACAAGTATGTGAAAAGGTTACAGGAGATTCATGCGGAAGGAACCAATGGAAAGGAAAGACCAAGGAAGATAAGGGTATAGAAAGAGGTAGTGTGGGGAGGGCTGACTTCCGGATGCTGAACCTGGCAAAGGAGAGGACAAAGGAAAGCAATGAGTGCAAGTGATGAGATACTGTGTTGGAGAGGATTTGTCCAACCCATGCAAGAATAGCAAAGCAGACATAAATATTATGGTGGTGGTGGTAGTGGTGGTGATGATGTGGAGGAGGAGGAGGAGGAGGGAGAAGAGGAGGGAAAAGAGAAGTAGGAGGATATATCTGTGATAACTATATTTTAACTATCTATTTATAACTATACCTATTTATAGATATATCTATTTATAGCCATGTCTTTTAATATATTTTATGTAAATGACAGATATACGTTCACCCTATAGGTATTTGTTTTCATCTATATTTATACATTTATCTATTTATAGCTATATGCATTTGACATTATTTATAGCTATTTATTGTTGTTATTTGATAGATATATTTTAACTTTCCTTATTATAAATGTCATTCTATTAAATCTACAAAATATACTAAATTTGAGGCAGCTTTAGTCACTAATTTGACTTACTAGAAATAGTAATTAAATTCCTTCAAATCCAGTCCTGGATAGTAGCTGAGTAGAACTGTTATAGCACTATAGCACTGGTCAATGTACTTTGAAATATTTTTCGCATTCTGGCATCAATGCTTGTAACAACACTAGTGCTAAATTGGTTCATGCTTGCTTTTGTCTTGGATAACATCAGTACATAGAGAGTGGGGGCTTACATAGATGGGCAACAGCTGGTCTTCCATAAAAAAATATGCTTTGCCCAGGCTTGCACCTTAGAAAGGGACTTTCTAGGTGCCACTCCATAGTCTAACAAGCTATGCCATAGACCCCAGATTCCCAAAACATACTTTGCTATTTTAACATAAGAAAAGAACTTGCTAAAGTATTTAGCCTTACATGCCCCACAAAACACAAGAAGTTTAGAGTGAATGTCTACTCTCTCTTTTACTCTTTTACTTGTTTCAGTCATTTGACTGCGGCCATGCTGGAGCACCACCTTTTAGTACTTATTCTATCGGTCTCTTTTTGCCGAACTGCTAAGTGACGGGGACCTAAACACACCAGCATCGGTTGTCAAGCAATGCTAGGGGGACAAACACAGACACACGCATACACATATATATACATATATACGACAGGCTTCTTTCAGTTTCCGTCTATCAAATCCACTCACAAGGCATTGGTCGGCCCGGGGCTATAGCAGAAGACACTTGCCCAAGATGCTACGCAGTGGGACTGAACCCGCAACCGTGTGGTTGGTTAGCAAGCTACTTACCACACAGCCAATCAAGTTTGTTGAATATGAGCTGACCTTGGATTAAAAAACAACAACATCAACAACACAATAGCCACTAGAAAGAAAGTATTGTTATTTAATCTTTCCTATCATCTTTTATCTTACCCCTTAACATCATTACCCCACCACCACCACCACCACCACTACCACCAGCAGTACCATCTTTTTCTGCACCAGTAATGTACATAAAAGCCTTCTCTGTTGCCTTGTTAACACTTCTCTGTTATTGTTATATATTGGTTCTATGTATAGGATTACTCTTGGTATGAGTAGGTAGTTCTCTTTTCTTCATCTTCAATGTTTTATGATCATCAAACCACCACCAACAGCAACAGTAGAATTAATTGACAATGAGCAAAAAAGGAAACCTCTACATCAGGGGTGAGGAAATCTGTTAGTATCAAGTAGAATTGCAAATTTGTGGCAGGGTGGTAGGTATATTTGCTCTGAGAAAAATAATGACTTTTTAATTTCACAAATTCATAGGTATACAGTAATATCAAATTACTGTTTGGATATTAAGGCTTAAACTTTATTATATTTTCATTAGGAGTTTTAGAAACTTCAGCAGGTGGGTTTAAATATGAATGCTGGTGAAATTTCATCCTGTTGTACAGAGTTGTTTATTCTGAGAAAAATAGCAGTTAAGTAGCCCCTCTCATATCACAGCCTACCATCATAAAAAGAAAAGTCACATTGAATATCAAAATCATAGATACACTATGTCTGAGTGATGGCATGACAGTCATGACTCAAACAATTTTGATCATTAATCTGATCAATCAAACCTGATTTGAAATTCAACAATGAAACTAAATGCAATAACAGTAGCACCAGCAACACTAGCAACAACAGCAACAATAGCAACACCAAATGAGCTATACTAATAAAGGTTTCAAGTTTTGGCACAAGGCCAACAATTTCAGGAAAGGGGCTACTCTACTGGTACTTATTTTATTGGCCTCAAAAGGGTAAAAGGCAAAATCAACCCCAGCAGCATTTGAATTCAGAATATAAAGACAGACAAAATGCTGCTAAGCATTTTGCCCAGTGCACCAAATATTCTACCAGCTTGCTACTTTACTAGCAGATTCAAATTTAGGCACAAGGCTAGCAATTTTGGAAGAAGAATAACTTGATTACATCAACCCCAGAACTCAACTGGTACTTATTTTATCAACTCTGAAAGGATGAAAGGCAAAAAATCAACATTGGTAGAATTTGAACACAGAACATAAAGATGGATGAAATGCTTGTTAAGCATTTTCCACAGTGTCCCAACAATTCTGCCAGCTCATCACCTTACTAACAATACTAATATCAACCACTAAAACATAAGCCAATCATTTTACTGGATTGACAGAATCATTGATGCATCAGAAAAAAATGCCTTGTGGTATTTAGTTATGGCTCTATTTTTCAAAATCAAATCCCATTGAAGCCAACTTTGCTTTTCATCTTTCTAGGATCAATAAGGCAAAGTATCAATCGCGGACTATCACCAGTTTTGTCAATTGCATCCATCTTGCCAATTTAAGATTTTGTACTTGTATCAGAAATCAATGTTACTAACAATAGAATCAAGCCCTCAACAACAATAACAAAAATACTTTCACCATCAATAAACATTAACAGCAACAAACTATCAGCACCAATAATGACAACAGCAGCAGCAATAATAAAAAGGACAATGACAATAACAACAACAACAACAACAACAATAGCAGTAACAAGATAAATAACATCAATAACAACAACAGAAGAAAGGGCAATGAGCTTATATTTCGGGCTAGGTTCTTCAAAACTTTGGTTGGTAGCTGGCTAAGGCTATCCCAAATGAATTTGATATTAACTTAGTATGTCAATGTGAATCCTACAAACAATAGTTGTGGTAGCATTTTATTTACCACGGAATTTTTAATAAGAATAAAAAAATAAAATAGATTGTATAACTAGATTTCCTCATAAGGACAATTATTTTATGTATTACTGGACAGAATATTTAGTTGAATGTATCAATCTCAGCACTTATTTTTTAAAACCTGGTTTTTATTCTATCTGTCTCTTTTACCAAACCACTAAGTTATGGGGATGTAAACACACCAGCACTGGTTGTCAAGCGGTGGGAGGAGGGGAACAAACATACACACACACACACACACACATATATATATACATATTGATAAAAACGGTAAGACAACAAAAGAAAGAAAGAGACCTCGATATTATGTAAATAGAGGAATTTATCTGTAAATGTAATATGTGACAATTATTTGGTAGCCATGATAAAACTCCGAGTTTCGGATGCCGAGGTGGAAATCTACGCCGCCATCTCTTCAGCTATCCGGACATCGGAAAAATGCTATGAAAAATGACCATTATACAAAGGGAAATCACTGTGTGATTGACCGTTATTAAGACAAAAGAGCTATTCAAATGACCGCTAAGTATAGGAGTAAAGTAGGGGACATATACATATATAGGACAGGCTTCTTTCAGTTTTCATCTAATAAATCCACTCACAAGGCTTTGGTTGACCTGAGGCTACATTAAAAGACATTTACTCAAGGTATCATGCAGTGGGACTGAACCCCAAACCATGTGGTTGGGAGGTAAGCTTACTACCACGACCGTGTATGGCAACATAATATAATTTAATTAATCCATTTGCGTTTCTGGTACTAATTGATTGAATTTAGGTGAATAACAAGCAAAGTTGAGTCCAACAGTATCAAAACTTAAAAACCTTGTGAGAAACTAAACTAGCTCTACCATCGTTATATATTCTAGTAAATGACAACTTTCCATGTACTTGAGATGGATTAATTTCAAATGTGAGTAAACAAATATTAAAATATGTGCATATAAATAATAAGTGATTACATGTGTGCATACAAATAATTAGAAAATTATTTTTATAGGTGAGGCTGCATGGTAAGAAACTTGCTTCACAACCACATGGTTCTGGGTTCGGTCCCACTGTGTGACAGCTGAGGCAAGTGTCTTCTGTTATAGCCTCAAGCCAACCAAAGCCTTGTGAGTGGATTTGGTAGACAGAAACTAAAAGAAGCCCATTGTGTATGTGTGTGTGTGTGTGTGTGTGTGTGTGTGTGTGTGTGTGTGTTTTATAAATATGTGTGTGTGCTATTATATATATATATATGTGTGTGTGTGTGTATACATATATATATATATAT
The DNA here is from genome assembly GCF_006345805.1 of Octopus sinensis. NCBI lineage: Eukaryota > Metazoa > Mollusca > Cephalopoda > Octopoda > Octopodidae > Octopus > Octopus sinensis. The sequence continues at coordinate 163,521,942 of NC_042997.1, read as the reverse complement.
ATAATATATATATATATATAATATATATATATATATGTATGTATGTCTATGTATTTGTGTGTGTCTTTGTGTCTGTGTTTGTCCTCCCGTCATCACTTGACAACTGATGTTGATGTGTTTACATCCCCGTAACCTAACAGCTCAGCAAAAAAGACCAATAGAATAAGTACTAGGCTTAAGTCCTGGGGTCGATTTCTTTGATTAAAAACTTTCTAAGGTGTTGCTCCAGCATGGCCTCAGTCAAATGACTGAAACAAGTAAAAGAACAAAAGAATATACAACCATCTTGCATCTACATCTATTTACAAATGCACGTGTGCACACACACACACACACACACCACACACACACACAGACACACACACACACACACACACACCACACACACACACACACACACACACACACACACACACACACACACACACACACACATTCACTCACTCTATTACCAACTAAAGGCTTAAAAAGTAGCAGTTATATTCAGGGAATTCTCTGAGGGGAGTAAAAGACCAAGAAAGCACACATGCTGGTTAAGAGTACATGGTTGAAAGCAGGAGGGAAGTATTTTTAGCTGTTACTATTTAAAATGCAAACACCTTAGAATAACTTTAGAATGCCGTATGCATATGTAATAACATACTTGCTAAATATTCTAAATGTTGTAAACAAAGTACAACAAAAAGATGACAATTAAGATGATTTGGGAGACATATGTTATATATAGCTGACAATACATTGTCAATGTTCAAAAATAAAAAAAAGGAAATAATGATAGTAGTAGTAGTAGTAGTAGTAGTAGTAGTAGTAGTGGTGGTGGTGGTGGTGGTGGTGGTGGTGGTGGTGGTGGTGGTGGTGGTGGTGGTGGCGGCGGTGGCAGTGGTGGTGTGGTGGTGGTGGTGGTGGTGGTGGTGGTGGTGGTAGTAGTAGTAGTAGTAGTAGTAGTAGTGGTGGTGGTGGTGGTGGTAATGGTAGTAGTAGTAGTAGTAGTAGTAATGGTTTCAAATTTTGGCACAAGGCCAGCAAATTTGGGGGAGAGATTAAGTTGATTACATTGACCCCAGTGTTCAAAAAAACATAATAATAATAATAATAATAATAATAATAATAATAATAATAATAATAATAATAATGATGATGATGATGATGATAATGATAATAATAATAATAATAATAATAATAATATGATGATGATGATGATGATGATGATGATGATATTATTATTATCATTATTATTATTTCTACAGAGCTCCCAATGGATCATTCTTGCCACATTATTATGATATCTTTTGTATTCGTGTTGTGCCAATTTCAAGCATTCACTAATGATGTGCCATGCCATTTCACCCTTCTCACCACATATTCTGCATTTGTCGCTATTGTTTGTGGGATTCACATTGACATTATTATTGATAGAAAGACCAAGGCTAATTGACCAGACATAGTCATTAAAGACTGAGAAGAAAATACTTGTAGACTAATAGGTGTAAGCGTTCCCACTGATAAAAATATATCTGTAAAGGAATTTGACAAATTAAATAAATCTAAGGGCCTGGAAATTGAAGTATAAAGGATGTAGCATCTTAAAGTGAGAACTATTCTTGTTACTGTGGGTGCCCTTAGTATGATAAGAAAGGGATGCAGAAACATCTAGATAATATCCCAAGAGAATCATGTCTCAGAGAAATCCAAAAGATTGTGCTGACAAGTGTTGCCCACATCCTTAGAAAGACCCTATCAATTTAAATGTATGTTGTATTATATGAAATATTTCACTACTGCCCCTGTTACTAGTCTTCTGCAAGCTTTCAGTCATACTGTAACATCTCTTATCCTTCACTCGCCCTAGGACACTGAGTGTGGCTCAGTGAGTGATTGTAACAAACATGCAGATTAAAAGTAAATAGTAATAATAATAATAATAATGATAATAATAATAATAATAATAATAATAATATCACAAAGCTTATGATGGAATTCTACATTCATGGATCATTGAGTGCTGGAATTGTGAGGAATGTAACGTGTTTCCTGAAGAGAAGTATGAGGGGGTGGAAAACTGAACTGACATCTTACAGAAAAAGCTTGGGCACCTTGGCTAACAGAAGAGGGATTTTCCAGGGTGTTAGCTTATTTCTGTTGCTTTTTGTTCGCTGCATGACAACCCTGACCTTGGCACTTAGAAAAATGAAACTGAGGTACCAACTAAAGGGAAAATCCCAAACAATCAACCACCTCTTCTTCATAGATGATCTGAAACTGTATGGCAAGGTTGAGACACAAGTGAGTTTCTTGGTGACCACAGTCCACTGTTTTAGTGCTGATATCAGAATGAACTTGGACTCAAGAAGTGTAGTAAAATCTACCTAAAAAGAACCAAGTAGGAGGAAGAGGAGCAGGAGCACTCCCCTATTGCATTATCCAATGGACCTCTTTCCTTTTTAAGTTGTAGTTTGAGGAAGACTTGCCTTCTACTTCTTGCAGGCTAGACAACCATGTAAATGCTTCCCCTGTTTGCTTGTAACAACAGGATATTAAGCAGCTGGGTGTTTTCGAGATTCAGTTCCTGATTTGTTAGGTCAACACTTGTGACACATGTTACATTTTTTGTTCTTTTTCCGTTTTTCTCTAATTATTGATTAGTCAGCATAAAACATGTTTGTGGTGGGGACTGGAATCTATGACCTTTGTAGGTCATCCCAGACTGGTAATCTGGCCAATGTTCAGTTTGAAGTTGTAGTGGTTTATACCTCTAAGAAAGATATGTGCTGGATTGAATCAATAGAGGAGTCTATACATGGTCACTGAACCTACTGAAAATAGCAGCCAAATTTCTTCTTAACTCACACTTCACCATGTTAAATAAGGAAAGTACATATTGGATAATATATAACATCTTAAGTACTCCTAAAAAATAGGATGGTCATGGATGGAATGCATATAGTGTGAGTTGACTTGGGGTTGGCAACATTGGTTTCAAATTTTGGTACAAGGCCAGCAATTTCAGGGGCAAGGGTAAGTAAGTTATATCAACTGGTACTTATTTCATCGACACTGAAAGAATGAAAGGCCAAGTCAGCCTTGGCAGAATTTGAACTCAGAATGTAAAGACAGACAACTGGTGTTACACAATATCAACAAGATAGAGAAGGAAATTCAGAATTGCAACTCTAGGTATGTTTATCTGGTGAAAGTATTTAGTGTAGGCTCTAGTGAGAGAAACACAGCAACAATGATGAGAGGAAGAGAGAAAGATACGTGAAATGGGCCAGGGTAGAAGTGGTGCACAAACTGCTAGATGACAGAATCAGAGGCTATTGCACTAGTTGTACAAGAAATGCCAGTAGTTATAGCATCAGAAGCATAGCTGGGAGTTTGGGACAAAGGGTGCAGTCTTCCCTGGGCAACACTCTTCTTTTGGGTTTGTTGCACAGATATGTATAGGCCTGAGGGGCCCAGTGTTGGAGGTGAGGACAAATTCAAAGGCTGCCCCAGGTAGTAGACATTCTAGCATTGCTACTATATAGAATAATGGTGAATGAATCTTTGTCAATCAGTCAAATGGTATTTTTGGGAATAGTTTAGAATGTATGTGCATGTAGCAGCAGAATGAGCAAGTCTTCTTTGAATTCAAGTGTGGCTCACAATGGAGTATTGCCCACATATCTGAGATGGTGCTGCTGCTACATGCATAAAAAACCCCTTCAGTCACAAATGACCATGGGATTGCACCCAGAAAGTTCTTCTCTGTGGCACAAGCCTGGGCAAGGTTGTTTGTGAAAAACCAGCAGTCACCCATGCATTTCAGTTTCCCCTCTCAATGCCACCAATGTTGTCCAAAAGGAGGGCAAAGACCAATACAGCTTGGCACCAGTGACATTGCAACTCATTTCTACAGCTGAGTGCAGATAACCTAAATCACATCCAGAAAAGAGCTGCCTGGTAGATTGACATAAGTAACTCACACACACACTCGATCTTCTGGTCCACAGACACACTGTTTCATCTCTGTCTTTTCTGCCAGTACTGGCTAGGCTCATGCCATCTCTACTACCTTATTTTTTCTCCTCTCATCACCCACATTGAGTCCAACTCTGCCAGGTTTCATACTAATCCCTACACTGACAATCTGGAATTTCATCTAGCAAAACATTAGTGGCATCAATCTCAATGGTATAGGAGGGCCCGTGGAGGCATGGGAACTGCCGCTTGCTCTAGAGCCAGCAAGTGTAAAAGTACAAAGTAAAAAGGAAAGAGAAAAAACTGATAAGGACACTTATCTCTACTCATTTAAAAATCACTCCTGTTTCCAACAACTAATCTATACAATACAAAGTAGTATAACTATCAGATATAACAATAATAGGAACCAAAACATTACATCCTGGTAAAGGCTCATATGGAAATTAGCTTTCATCAAACTTTAGCACGTGCAGATAAGCTGATAAATTGTTCATATACTCTAGCAAGAAACAGCAGAGCAGAATTAAATAGATTTTATGACACAGATATTAAAAAAGATCTATAGTTGCAATTAATTGAAGCAGGTGGAAAGGAATTTGTTTGAAGTTTTATGAGACATTCATCCTCATCATCATCGTTTAACATCCATTTTCCGTGCTAGCATGGGTTGGACGATTCGACCGGGGTCTGGGAAGCCAGGAGGCTGCACCAGGCTCCAGTCTGATCTGGCAGTGTTTCTACAGCTGGATGCCCTTCCTAATGCCAACCACTCCGTGAGTGTAGTGGGTGCTTTTTACATGCCACTGGCACAGGTGCCAGGGAAGGCTGGCAGCAGCCACAATCGGTTGGTGCTTTTTACGTACCACCGGCACAGAAGCCAGTCAAGGTGGCGCTGGCATCGGCCACATTCGGATGGTGCTTTTTATGTGCCACCGGCACAGGTATCACAACTACTATTTCCATTTGATATTTATTTGAGTGTTTATGAACTTGACTCAATAGGTCTCCTCAAACACAGCAGGTCTCTTCAAACACAGAAGCCAGTCAAGGCAGCGCTGGCATCGGCCACGTTCGGATGGTGCTTTTTACGTGCTGCCAGCACAGGTGTCGTAACTACAATTTCCATTTGATATTTATTTTGATATTGATATTGATGTTGATGTACTTGATTCAATAGGTCTCCTCAAGCACAACAGGTCACTCTACGATCCAAGGTAAGCACAGCAGGTCGTTCTGCAATCCAAGGTACTTTGAATAGGCTGGGGCTAAAAATCACAAAGCAATCAATTTTAATGAATTGCTTATTCTCTGGTAAAGTAAATTGATACAGACAAATATTTCATTGTTTATCACCTGTTTATGGATGATTATTTTGATTTAAGGGAGAAAGAAATGGGATCTATGACAACCATGTCTTTTTGAGATAATTAGTAATATAAGTAATATAAGTAAAATAAAATATCTATTATCAGGAACTAGAACCTAGTTATAGGTTCAGCTTCTTGGTAACTTATCTCCTTTCTGCAGCACTTGCCTCCAGAAGTGCTTCAGCAGTGAGCTGGCAGAAGCGTTAGCACGCCGGGCGAAACGCTCAGTGGTATTTCGTCTGCTGCTACGTTCTGAGTTCAAATTCCACCGAGGTCAACTTTGCCTTTCATCCTTTCGGGGTCGATTAAATAAATACCAGTTACACACTGGGGTCGATATAATCGACTTAATCTGTTTGTCTGTTCTTGTTTGTCCCCCCTGTGTTTCGCCCCTTGTGGGCAATAAAGA